>NC_025685.1:22532816-22542159 GCF_000633955.1 Camelina sativa
CAAAGACTCTTTGATTTCAAAATATGCAAAACGCACCTGGCAAGCCTTCTGTAAAGCTGAATGAGTCTGGTCAGAGGAGTAGACAACGAGCTTCTCAAGTGTGTTTTTGCCAACGCTTCTTAAGGCTTTATCGCGGGCAGCGAGCAGAACAACGAGAACAGCTTCACTAGCTGACCCTTGTATCACTCCACCTCCGTTTCCTACAATATATTTATCAATCAAGTCACACTTATTATTAGGTCTAAGGTCTTATTATAATACAAGCAAACAAGTTTTGTACTGTTTTGAAGTGATTACCTTTGGACATAAACTCCTTGGGTAGGTTGAGCAGTTTGGCGAGCCAATCAAGAACGATCATCTCGAGCTCGGTGGCAGCTGGAGAAGTAACCCAACTAAAACCAACAATACCAAGACCAGCACTCAACATCTCACCCAAGAAACCGGCGACACTGCTGTTAGAAGGGTAATAAGCAAAGAAACTCGGACTTTGCCAATGCGTAACTCCAGGCAAGATCTTCGAGCGAACATCTGCCAAAAGAAAAAAACACAAATAAGAT
Source organism: Camelina sativa (assembly GCF_000633955.1). Classification (NCBI taxonomy): domain Eukaryota; kingdom Viridiplantae; phylum Streptophyta; class Magnoliopsida; order Brassicales; family Brassicaceae; genus Camelina; species Camelina sativa. The sequence goes on from NC_025685.1 coordinate 22,533,374, forward strand.
GGTTGCATAAAACAGGGGCTTAGTATGTATCTATTATGTTCATCAGAAAATGCTCAAAAAAATATCAAGAGATAATGTAATCATCACCATCAAGAACTTGGTCGAGAGTTTCAGGGTGGTCTGGTGCAGAATCAGGCAAAAGCTTATGAAGATAACCAGGCTGCATCACAACAAAGTAAAAATTCCAACAATTGTGAATAAATTAAAACAGAGAGGTCTTCTTAACACACAAAAAGAAGAAACTTGCTACTCGCAAACCACAATGTACCACTAGAATTTGGTCTTAACTAATTTAAAAGAAAGTTAGGTCTCTCACAACACCTGGGAACGATAAATTTCGAAACTTTATACAAGCCCAACTTCTCATAATCCGAATAGGTTCTATATAATAAAACCCATAATAAACCCAGACCAAATTGATATGTTTCAAGAAAGAAGAAGGAGACAAAGAAGAAATGGGTGACCTGAACTTGACTAAGAACAGGGAAGTCTTCAATGGTTTTGTAATAATCGGCAATGAAATCAACCATTCGATGTCCGTATTCTCTCAGTTGCTCTGAATCCATCGGCTTCAACACCTTCTTACTTCCATTTTCCCTGAAGCAAAATTACAACCAAAAAAAAAAAAAAAATCAGATAAGTTTCGTCTGAAAATCTTGACAAAAAAAAAAAAATTGGGAATTCCAAATTCTCTTCAGTGACTTGCATTTTTTTGTGGTGTTCAGTTTTTACTTTTTGTATGCCTCAGAAGCTCTCTTTCTCTCTGATTGATTTTGTGTTTTCAGTGGGAGTGGATATCTCTCTTATTTATAGGCCCCCGGGCCGGACGTTATTTATTTATTAATTTAACAAAAAAAAGAATTTGAATGAATCAAATATCTTCCAGGTATATTTATTGTAACCACTCAATTCGTTATCAATGAAAATGGATATGTCAAGGTCACGAGACCAAACTGATTTTGTTTGTCGAACAGAAGAAGTGGGGAACTCAACTGGGAATTGAAGTTTCAGAGAGACATTGTTCACATCTTTTTCTCATGTTTCTTAACTCTTTCTTTATATGTATGTACATGAATCAGTCCAATTATCACATTTGATAACTTTGCAGTGAATCGCCGACCTAGCTAGTTCTGCCGAGGTGATTTTTTTTGTTTAGATAGTGATTGCCGAATATTCTTTTATATATATATATATATATAAAGACGATGACCCTAATAAACCCAATCATACAAAAATAAAATTGAGTTTTAAGACTTGGGGTCAGATATTTTTTTCGCTATAAAGATCCTCACGTACATTGTTTCCTAGTAGGCGAGGCTGAGTTGGAATGGAATAGTTTGAGTGCCAGAGATATAAGAAGAAAGCTATGTGATTGCCATGTTTCACGCCCAAACACACAAATAACAAATTAACGTCTTAAAAGACTCGCAGTTTGAGAAAAAAGTAGTTTTTTAAAACAAGTGTTATCGAAAACTAGGTTAAACGTGCGCTACACCGGAGATATTTTTTTAATATATTTTTTAGGGTATATGTACTAGATATCACAATTTTAAAGAGAAACTAAGAAACTATCGTTTAATCAAATAGTAGTCAAACTATACAGTATATTTGCCTTCATCTTTTCCATAATACCTTTTTTTTTGGGTACAAGGATACAACAACTTCCATTTCTGTTCATCTTCATCTCTTGCCTTTTTTCTTCTCTGTTTTTCACCATTAATTCAAAAACTTTAATAACCTTGAACTACAATCATGAAAACCAACACCACCATCACTTCCTCTCTTTTCATTCTCCAACTGGTCTTGATTCTCCACATTCTTTACCTCTTCCATGTCAACAACAGTAGTGTCATCCTAACTCTCTGCATATTTATGTGTGCATTCTCACTTCAACAGCTAAAAATTTTCATTTTTATTTCACCAAATCTCAAATATTTTTGGAATCTCTGTCGTTTTTTGTTTTTGTAACATGTATAATTTTTATATTACACGTTATTTATTAAGATCACACGTAATTTTTTCAAAATACATGACTTTTGTGTCAGAAATAATACATGTATAATTTTCCTATGATATGCTATTTTTATTAAATGATGTATTTTTTCATAGAATACAATATGTTGATACATCTTTTGTCTTTTTTTTTAGGGCAATTTTGAATTTTTACATCATTAAAAAATGGTAGTTTACAAAATTTTATGACTCAATGGTATTTTCTCAATTTTTTTTGATTCTAGTGGTAGTTACTAATATTACCCTATTTTTTATTTCATATATATATAATTTTAAATTATTTAATAATCTTTCTTTTATCTTTTAAATATTTGTTTAAAAAGGTTTGATGCGTTCTCTTTACTTATAATTTTGATAGCTTTAACTTCTTGAATTATTATATTTATGTAATTAGATATTGTATATATAATTATAAGCTTTCATTCTCTACATTAATATCTAATTAATGAGAAAATTGATGTTGCAATAATAAAATAAAGTTTTTTTATTGACCAAAAAAATATATATATTTAGCTTTTTTTTAATTGATAATTTATTTTTTTTTCCATTTTAACAGATTATTTTAAAACTTGTAATTGATCCTTATATTACATGGATCTTTATGTTAATTATATTGTAGGGTTTATCTTTGTGATACTTCAAGCTTTTTCAAACGTGTTCTGCCGGTTTTTTCGGGTTTCTCCATTGAATTTGATTTTCTTTGACCTTCTTTGTATCGACAGCTATGGCTCTTTCGTTCGATGTGGAAGGCTCCAGATCTCTTGAGGTTGTAGGCCGAAGCTCTTCTTCTCCTCTTCTGACAGATTTGTTCGCCTTCTACGGACACAAGCTTCCACCATAGCAGCCTCCACCACCGGATCCGCCACAGCCCCCAGATCCATCGGACTCCTCTCTAGCCCATATTTGGGGACTGCTGCTCTCTGTTTCCCAGTCCATTTTCCCACGAAAGGTTTGGCATCTCCTTGTCGCTTTGCTCCCTCCCTTCACCAATTTTTTCCTTCCTCAGGTTTCTTACCTAAGATCTCCGGTGACTCTTAACCAATCTCATCTCACCAACACAGTCTCATCAAGCCACGACCCCTTCCTCCATCAATCTTTCAACATGGATGTTCCCTATGCCCCGACCGCCACTTTTCAGTGGGTCCTATGTCCACTCCCAGTCCATGGGCCCACCTTCTTTAATGGACATCACGTACTTTCACTAGACATGTGAGTCCATCTATATTCGACAGACAATTTGCTACATCTGGGATGCTTTAAAGACCTGTTTACCATCCCTAAAAATCACCACATGATCTTTCCATGTGTTTTGTTCTCACTCGCACAATTAAGAAAATCACTTTCCGGAAGGTCACCCATCATGTAACTACTCCAACTCAAGCACACTTAACTCTGAAATTCTCTCAGGACTCTTGACCAAAAAGATAAGTGCACTTTGATGACATAGGTGGCCAAATCAATTATTATAAACCTCTCCACAAACTGGCGTGTCACAATGCATCTCCACTAACATATCACAACGAGTCCCTACAAATCACCACATGATCTTTATCTATGTTTTATCCTCACTCGAATAGTTCCGACAATCACTTCCCGGAAGGTCACCCATCCTAGAACTACTCCAACTCAAGCACGTTTAACTCTGGAGTTCTCTCATGATCCTTGACCGAAAAGATAAGTGCACTTTGGTGACATAGGTGGCCCAAATCAACTCTTTTAAACCTCTCCGCAAACCGGGGTGTCACAATCCACCCCCACTAATAAATCGCAGAGTCCTCCTTTCGCACCAAGACCGTCACCTCCGACGGTGTGAATCCACTCGACTCCACACTTGGCTCGGTTCAGCTCTGGTATCACTTGGACCGTCACCTCTCAGTGGGCCCTATGTCCACTCCCAGTCCATGGACGCACTTTCTTTAATAGGTCTCACATCCTCTCACTAGGCCCGTGAGCCCATCCATATCTGACAGTCGGTTTGCTACATCTGGGAGGCTTTAAAGACTTGTTTATTGTCCCTACAAATCACCACATGATCTTTTCTTGTGTTTTGTTTTCACTCGCACAGTTCCGACAATCACTTCCCCGAAGGTCACCCATCTTGAAACTACTCCAGCTAAAGCACCTTTAACTCTGGAATTCTCTCAGGACCCTTGACCGAAAAGATAAGTGCACTTTGGTGACATAGGTGACCAAATTGATTCTTTTAAACCTCTCTGCAAACTATGGTGTCACAGTTCTCCTCTGCCAGTCCTCTGCTTGTCTCTCTGTCGTGTGCTCTGCAGGTTGATGCCTGTGCAGTAGAGTTTGGAGCTGCTTTCTCGGTTTTCATCACCTCCAGCTCTCCTCCTATTCTTTGAGCCCGATAGAATTATCTTTTGTCGTGGACTTTATGTGTATGTCCTTAAGAGGCAAGACTCTCGCCCTTTGGCGACTCCTTACTGCAGTATGCATGCTCTTTCCAAATTTCACTTTGAATCTTGGTAATATGAAGTCTATGTTAACTCCTTTGTGGCAGATTGGATTAACTAACTTATTATTGTCCATCTTACTTGTAATTCTGGTTGATTTCTCCTTTATGGAGTATGTGCTCCTCTCAATATGTCCACTTGGGTCAAGTGGGTTGCAAGGAGGTTGGTCTGGAAGGTCTTAATCACTTTGATGCTCATTTTATCTTCCGGCTCAGCTATCCAGTTTATTGTCACTTTTGCGTCTACTACCGAATATCCAATTGATAAATATACACTTGTTGCGACTTCAATCTTGGATATAATAAGATCACTATTTGTGTTCTATAATTCCCAAGACTTTATTTCACTTTTTAGCACTTTTGGCATCGAGCTTGAAGGACCCCTCTTTCGCTTCAGTGGATTAAATGTTGTGTTTGCTCTTATCTTTTTCTTGTATGTTTTCCGTCTAGCTCTGGTAACAGCGGTCTTTTTAACCGGTTTGGTTTTGATGTCTTTTCTTTGGAACATGTACTCCTCCTCTAGTGGAGAGTGAGAGATTAATATAAAACCTAGTTTGACCCAAAAAAAAAGACGTGAGAATGGTTCTTACAAATTTTGAACGTGCATCAAAAAAGATCAATTCAACTACTATTTTCCTTTGTCTGTAAACGTCTCAAAGGGCCCTCCATACGTCACCTGACAGATTTGGTCGTAAACAAATCAATTTTTAAACTCACGTATCTATATGCCGCCCATTAATTATTATTAGTATAACTTATATGCATGGGTCAAATCTTGGAGTATTGAAATAACGTATGTTTAATAAACCAATCCAATGATATATTGAGAAAGAGATCGTACATGTATATATATATATATATATATATATATATATATATATTAGTATATTACAATAAAAAAATGAAAAAAATACGTACTTTCCTAATCTGCACAATCTCAGAATATATATATTGTTGTAAAACACTTGTTGACTCTATAGACCGGCCCGCTCACAGTCCGTTAGGACATGGCCGTTCGGCCCATGTACGGTCCGCGCATGTACGACCCATATGTTATTGCTTTACGGCCCATGGCCTATTCTATGTACTCGATTGGCTTATGGGCTTTAGCCTTTGTACTCCTATTATATATACTTGTAAACCTCGACATTCATCAATAAGACTAAGAGATTTCGCTCCCTAAATCCTCTAGTTTACAACACGTTATCAGCACGATAGCCTCTAACCCTAAACCCTAAAAGCAGCCGCCACTTCCCAAACCCTAAAACCCTAAGGCAGCCGCCGATCTTCTTCTCTCTTTCACAAACCCTAAACCGCTTTCGTTCTTGCTTCCATCCGAGACCAAACACCTTTCTGTTCAAAGATCCCCTTGTTCACGAGCATACCTTAAGCTCGTGATCAAGCTTCTATCGACAACTTGATCGAGGTTTCGTGGTCCGTGTTCGGGGGTGAGTTCGTGTGTTTGTGGTTCGTGATTCCGGACAAGAGAAGTACAAAGCGTTTCGTGGGAAGCTGTTCGTGATCCGCGGAAGCAGTTCGTTGTTCTGTTCGCGGAAGCAGTTCGTTGTTCTGTTCGTGATCCAGTTCGTGGTTCTGTTCGTGATCCAGTTCGTGGTTCTGTTCGTGATCCAGTTTGTGGTTATGTTCGTGATCCAGTTCGTGGTTCTGTTCGCGATCCGGTTCGTGGTTCTGTTTGTGGTCCTGTTCGTGGTCCGTGAGCGAGAGAGAGTTAAAACCGAGGTCTGTTAGCTCCTGGTCCATATCCAGTCAGATCCAAATCGGTGAAAGGTAAAGATATGGCCGAACCCTCCTAAAACCCTATGATCCGAATTTGGACTTATTCATACAGAACCCTAAAACAAACAAGTACACAACCAACAAAGTTTAAGATCTCTAAAACCTAAAACTTAAAAATCGGTTGGTGTTTAGGTTGTTAGATTCTTTGAGAATTAAAACCAATTATATTATGAATTAAATTTGGTTGTTTGCTGCTTGTTGTGATGCATAAGAACCTAGAAATATTCTGTTGTTTAAAGATGTTCTAGGATATTAAAAACCGGATCATTCATGCATCATATTGAAATCGGTTCATGTATAAAGATAGGATCTATTCAAGCATAACTTGTTCATGTAAATTTCGGCTGCATGAATCATGTTCTAGGATTGTTAAAACTCAAAAACCGAATTTGATAAACTTGTGTTAAAGGGTGAATCCGATTAAGCTTTTAGTAAATTGTTAATTTTCTAAAACTAAAACTTTTGAAATCGGAAATTAAAACATTGGTTAGGATAAATTCCTAATTAATTTAGTAATTATCTAAAACACACTAAAAACAATATTTACTAAATCCTAGATTAAAAGGAAACTTAAGAAAAAGGAAATCCTATCTACAAATAAGGAAATTGTTGCATGCATACATATTTGATTTTGTTGTCTTTGCATGCATGAATTTAAACCATACGAAATCTATAATAGGCAAGGGCATGTTTCGGTCTCAAATACCGCATGGCCCAAGGCATGTTTCGGTCTCAAATACCGCATGACCTGAATAAATATTTGTTGCATGATTCGATCTCAAATATCGCATGCTAACTATCGGTTGTCTATATTATATGCAGATGGCAAACCTCAAAAGCCTAGACTATCCCATCTTGCAAGCTTCTGGAAAGAACTACTTGGAATGGGTGAAAGACACCGAAATCCACCTAAGGTCAAATGGCCTAGCTGGTTGCATTGATGAGGAAGTTGAGAGCACTGACAAGAAAAAGAACAAGTGTCTCCAACATATGCACCATCACATTGCGGAGAGTCTCAAGAGCCAGTACCTCTTTATAGACAATCCACTCGCCCTTTGGACACAGCTTAAACGCCGTTACGGGCACCAAAAGACGGTGCTCCTTCCAAAGGCCGAGTTTGATTGGAAGAACCTAAGGATCCAGGATTACAAATCCGTGGAGGAGTATAACTCTGAGCTTTTTAGGATTGTCTCACTCCTTAGGTTATGTGGTAAAGAGGTGACTGAAAGGGAGCTGATAGAAAAGACCTTGTCTACTTTCAGCCCTAACAACAGAGTTCTTCAACAACAGTATCGGCATCAAGGCTTTGCCGATTATGGGGCACTCATTGAATGTTTACTGCTAGCTGAGCAGAATGATGAGTTGTTGCTGATGAACAGTGCTATGAGACCTCCCGGTACAGCCCCATTACCGGAAGAAAATAAGGTTGATTTGGGAAAGAAAACTACAATGGAGTCTAAGGAGCCAAAAGTGCCCCATGAGACCAACTACGTCCACAGAGAAAGACACTACGGCCAAGGCCGTGGTGGCAGAGGACGTAGTGGCCGTGGCAGCCGTGGCGGACAGGCCGGCCGAGGAGGCCGCGGACGTGGTGGTAAGGGCCGTATGTCCTTTAAACCACATACCAAGGTCAAATCGGTCTGCCACAGATGTGGTATGTCAAACCACTGGTCCAAGACTTGTAGAACTCCCAAACACCTCATTGATGCATACCAAGAAGTTCTAAAGAAAAATCCGGAAGCCAACTATGCGTACATCGATGATGAAGGAGACTTCGATCATGAGAATGACGACTTGCTAGAGACTTCCGATTGCCTTCATATGGATGATTGATTTTCGTTTTAATGTGGTTTAATTTCAATGCTTTTATGCTTTATTTTCCTTTATTGTATTGGATGATTATTTTAATTTAAATGCAATGGTTTTTATTTTATAATTGTCTTATTAAAATACAAAATTATGTCCTATTTATAGAAATGGCCAAGGACATGAGTGAACTAGTGGTGGACAGTGGATCCAGCCACACTATACTAAGAGACAAAAGATATTTCATAAATCTTAAAATGAAAAGTGCAAATGTTAGTACAATTGCGGGTATAGCCAACATGATAGAAGGCTACGGCCAGGCTCACGTTTTGTTGCCTAACGGCACACACATTGAACTAAGTGATGCCTTATACTCACCCAGCTCTAAGAGAAACTTATTGAGCTTTAAAGATATAAGATTAACTGGTTATCACATTGAAACCAAGGGTGAAGGAACTAAAGAATTCCTATACATTACAGAAAATGTAAATGGCCAAAAGAAGGTCCTAGAGACTATACCTGCACTAGCCACTGGTTTATACCATGCTAGGATAAACATGATAGAAGCTAACATGGCTAAGCACAAGATGTTCACTGAACAATTCACTCTATGGCATGACTGGTTAGGCCATCCAGGTTCGAACATGATGCGTAAAGTGATTAAGAGTTCGAATGGGCACAATCTTAAAGAGAAAAAGGTTTT
>NC_025685.1:22542222-22543668 GCF_000633955.1 Camelina sativa
GTCCACAGAGAAAGACACTACGGCCAAGGCCGTGGTGGCAGAGGACGTAGTGGCCGTGGCAGCCGTGGTGGACAGGCCGGCCGAGGAGGCCGCGGACGTGGTGGTTAGGGCCGTATGTCCTTTAAACCACATACCAAGGTCAAATCGGTCTGCCACAGATGTGGTATGTCAAATCACTGGTCCAAGACTTGTAGAACTCCCAAACACCTCATTGATGCATACCAAGAAGTTCTAAAGAAAAATCCGGAAGCCAACTATGCGTACATCGATGATGAAGGAGACTTCGATCATGAGAATGACGACTTGCTAGAGACTTCCGATTGCCTTCATATGGATGATTGATTTTCGTTTTAATGTGGTTTAATTTCAATGCTTTTATGCTTTATTTTCCTTTATTGTATTGGATGATTATTTTAATTTAAATGCAATGGTTTTTATTTTATAATTGTCTTATTAAAATACAAAATTATGTCCTATTTATAGAAATGGCCAAGGACATGAGTGAACTAGTGGTGGACAGTGGATCCAGCCACACTATACTAAGAGACAAAAGATATTTCATAAATCTTAAAATGAAAAGTGCAAATGTTAGTACAATTGCGGGTATAGCCAACATGATAGAAGGCTACGGCCAGGCTCACGTTTTGTTGCCTAACGGCACACACATTGAACTAAGTGATGCCTTATACTCACCCAGCTCTAAGAGAAACTTATTGAGCTTTAAAGATATAAGATTAACTGGTTATCACATTGAAACCAAGGGTGAAGGAACTAAAGAATTCCTATACATTACAGAAAATGTAAATGGCCAAAAGAAGGTCCTAGAGACTATACCTGCACTAGCCACTGGTTTATACCATGCTAGGATAAACATGATAGAAGCTAACATGGCTAAGCACAAGATGTTCACTGAACAATTCACTCTATGGCATGACTGGTTAGGCCATCCAGGTTCGAACATGATGCGTAAAGTGATTAAGAGTTCGAATGGGCACAATCTTAAAGAGAAAAAGGTTTTTCCCTAAAAATCTCAATTGTGTAGCATGTGCACAAGGGAAACTAATCACAAGACCGTCACCAGTAAAAGTCACAAAAGAGACTTTACATTTTCTGGAAAGGATACAAGGTGATATATGTGGACCAATACACTCACCATGTGGGTCGTTTAGATATTTCATGTTTATGATTGATGCATCAACCAGATGGTCTCACGTCTGCTTGTTATCCACAAGAAACCTAGCATTTGCTAGACTGTTGGCTCAAATCATAAGATTAAGAGCACACTTTCCAGACTTTCCACTTAAGACTATACGTTTAGATAATGCTGGTGAATTTACATCCCAAGCGTTTAATGATTACTGTATGTCCATGGGGGTGAGTGTGGAACATCCTGTGGCACATGTCCATACACAAAACGGATTAGCTGAATCCTTCATTAAACGTATA
>NC_025685.1:22545428-22599893 GCF_000633955.1 Camelina sativa
ATACGTCTAGATAATGCTGGTGAATTTACATCCCAAGCGTTTAATGATTATTGTATGTCCATGGGGGTGAGTGTGGAACATCCTGTGGCACATGTCCATACACAAAACGGATTAGCTGAATCCTTCATTAAACGTATACAATTAATAGCTCGACCATTGTTAATGAGATCGAAGCTTCCTGTGTCGGCTTGGGGACACGCGGTCTTACATGCAGCAGAACTCATACGCATCAGGCCACCTAGTGAAAACATATATTCACCATCCCAACTATTATCGGGTCAAGAGCCAGACTTATCCCATCTCAAAACATTTGGTTGTGCCGATTATCCACCCGTTGCTCCACCACAGTGAACTAAGATGGGACCTCAAAGGAGGATGGGAATATATGTTGGATATGAGTCTCCCACCATTATAAAGTATCTTGAGCCATTGACAGAAGATCTATTTAAGGCCAGATACGCGGACTGTCAATTCGTTGAGTCCGAATTCCCTACGATAGGTGGTGAGACCGACAAGCTGGTCAAGAAATTAACATGGAATCAAACATCCTTAAATTGGCAAGATCCTCGAACTCTAGCATGTGATGCAGAGGTTCAAAAGATTATACATTTACAACAGCTAGCTAATCAATTGCCAGATTCCTTTGCTGACCCAAAGAGAGTAACAAAATCGTACATACCAGCTTGCAATGCACCAGTACGTATTGATGTTCAGAAGGAACACAATAAACAAGTTGCTACAGAGTCTAAACCACGTTTGAAACGAGGTAGACCGTTAGGTTCCAAAGATAAAAATCCTCGAAAGTCTAAAGGTGCAAAACAAACTGAGGTTCAGGGAATTATAGAAAAACCAGACATGGCCACGGAAATAATTAATGTACCAGGTGAAGTTCAGGACGCTGAACCTCAAGAACCTGAAGGAATTGATAACAATGAGGTATCAATCAATTACATAATGTCTGGAATAAAATGGAACCGGAAAAATGTCGACATTGATGAAATATTTATAAACAAGGTAGCACTTGAGATAAATGNAAGAACCCACATCCATATTAGAGTGCACCCAAAGTAAAGATTGGCTTAAGTGGAAAGAAGCCATTGATGTGGAGTTAAACTCTTTAAAGAAGAGAAGTGTGTTTGGTCCGATCTTAAGGACGACACCTACCATTAAACCAGTTGGACACAAATGGGTCTTTGTAAGAAAGAGAAATGAGAAAAATGAGATAGTGAGATACAAAGCACGGCTTGTAGCACAAGGATTCTCTCAAAGACCCGGCATAGATTATGAGGAGACATACTCCCCTGTGATGGATGCAACGACTTTTAGATATCTAATAAGTCTGGCCATAAGAGAAAATTTGGATTTACGGTTAATGGATGTTGTAACCGCCTATTTATATGGTCCACTGGATAATGAGATTTATATGAGATTACCAGAGGGTATAGAACATAAATGTAAAAATGGTACTCGAGACCAATACTGCATAAGGCTAGACAAATCGCTTTATGGGCTGAAACAAAGTGGTCGAATGTGGTATAATCGCTTAAGTGATTATTTAGCTAAGAAAGGCTATAAGAACGACCCAATCAGTCCATGTATATTCATAAAGAAGTTTGCAAACAAAGGATTTGTGATAATAGCAGTCTACGTGGATGATTTAAACATCCTCGGTACCTCTGGGGAAATCGCCCAAACTGTAGAATACCTCAAGAAAGAATTTGAGATGAAAGACCTAGGCAAAACAAAATTCTGTTTGGGATTGCAGCTTGAGTACGTAAATAATGGGATCCTTGTGCATCAAAAGGCATACACAGAAAAAGTACTCAAGAGATTTAATATGGAGCAAGCTCACCCATTGACTAGCCCAATGGTTGTTAGAAGCTTAGACTTGGATAAAGATCCATTTGCTCCTAAGAAGGCCAATGAAGAAATTCTTGGACCTGAAGTGCCTTACCTCAGTGCTATAGGAGCGTTAATGTTCCTGGCTAGTCATACTAGGCCGGACATATGCTTTGCCGTGAACCTCCTAGCAAGATATAGTTCTTGTCCGACTATACGGCACTGGAATGGTATTAAACACGTACTACGGTACCTGCGAGGGACGGTTGATTTTGGTTTATTTTATACTAACCATAACCGAGACTGTCTAGTTGGTTTTGCTGATGCAGGTTACCTATCCGATCCACACAACGGTAAGTCACAAACAGGTTATGTGTTTACGCACGGCGGTACGGCGATCTCTTGGCGTTCAATGAAGCAGACTCTTGTGGCCACATCGTCAAATCACGCGGAGATCCTAGCCATCCATGAAGCCAGCCGTGAGTGTGTTTGGTTGCGGTCCATGACTCAGCATATACGGACGGATAGCGGCTTAGAAGACAGCAAGGGAGCAACCGTCATCTACGAGGACAATACGGCTTGCATCGCCCAGCTCAAGGAAGGATACATCAAGGGAGATCGGACGAAGCACATACTGCCGAAGTTCTTCTTCACACATGAACTACAAAAGGCCGGAGAAGTTCAAGTGGTGCAAGTACAGTCCTGCGACAACTCAGCCGATCTCTTCACCAAAGCATTGCCGACATCGACGTTCAGGAAGCTCACGCACAAGATTGGGATGCGGAGACTTCAGGACTTGGAGTGATGTTTGGATCAGGGGGAGCAATGTGTGCTGTACTCTTTTTCCTTCACCAAGGTTTTGTCCCATTGGGTTTTCCTGGTAAGGTTTTAATGAGGCAGCATCCCCTAAGCACATTGCAGCGATCCCATCCAACATGGCACGGTCATCTCGTCCAAGGGGGAGTGTTGTAAAACACTTGTTGACTCTATAGACCGGCCCGCTCACAGTCCGTTAGGACATGGCCGTTCGGCCCATGTACGGTTCGCGCATGTACGGCCCATATGTTATTGCTTTACGGCCCATGGCCTATTCTATGTACTCGATTGGTTTATGGGCTGTAGCCTTTGTACTCCTATTATATATACTTGTAAACCTCGATATTCATCAATAAGACTAAGAGATTTCGCTCCCTAAATTCTCTAGTTTACAACATATATATGGTAGTAACGTGCGACATGAGATAATATATCTTTAATTTGATTCCCTAATTATAACATACGTAAGTAATCTTGATAATACTCTTTGATTTGCTCCATTATTTAATTTGTTAATGTACTATAATTATCAAGAGGGTGTCTCGCTGTGATTGATTTTAACAGTTCATGCACCCATTAATTAATTAGTAGGATTTTTATAAATTTTGATAGTGATCGAGAATGCTGATTAGAGATCGATTAAACACTTCTCGTATTTCCGGCTAACACTGGCCAAGGTAAACTGCGATCAAAATGAAAATGGTACGCAGCCAGTTCCATGAATCACAATCAACCATTCTTAAATTATTTTGGTGGGTTGAAAGCAAATGCCAAACATATACACGCTTTTAGAGTTCCACACATCCCACTAAACTGGACGATGGTAATTAAGTACGATTTTCAATCCACATTTGAATATGGACAACTTGTAGAAAAGTATAACTTACCACGTCGGATGCATCATCCATGTCAGCATTCCATGTCATCATCTTTTTTCTCTGGAAATACGAAATGTCGTTCCTTCGATTTTTCAACTGGTTATTAAGTGAACTATTTACCTTATATATCCTTGTTCTTCACTTTCATCTTCACCTAGTTCTTTCTACTTCTTCTTCACCTTGTTCTTCATTTTTTTCTTGGATCCAGTTCCGGTACTAGTTGTTTCCGGTAATTGGATAAAGAAACAGAGATATGTATTTAACACTGACGATAGAGGGTGTATAGTTGTGCAGATCGATGGTGGCACAACATACGACAAGCTTGTCGAGCTTGTTCTTGAAGACTACGGATTGGACGCGTTTAGCCATGAGCTAAAGTTGGGCTACATGTTCTCGAACACGGCACTGAAACTAATGGCGCATGATACTCCACCAGTTTTTGTCTCCAATGATCGACAGTTGCATTGTTTTTTGGGGCTATGGAAAACCGATCAGCTACGTCTCTGTGTGGAATTTTCGGCTAAAGAGTCTACAAAATCTAGTGGAGCTAGAGGAAGTGTTATAAATCCAAGCAGTTCTGACTCAAAAGTAGAATCTACATACGAAGTGGACGGTGGAGGATTTAAAGTCACTTGTTATGATTATAGTAAGATAGAAGAAAACGAAGAAGAAGAAGAAGCTGTCGAAGAAGCAGCTGACGAAGAAGAAGACGATAAATTTTCAACCCGGTTTGATGTTTTCGACGACTCCGATGGTGCGTCATCTGATGATGATAACTTTTCTGTCTTGGGCGAGCCTCCGAATAAAGACGAACCGGATAATACGACTCTGCCTCCAAATAAAGAAGAAGATTCACCGACTCCGCCTCCTAAGAAGAGAGCTCATAACAACGATAATGCCGGATCGACTATAAACCCAGAGGCTTTTAGGTTGGAGTTGTCAACGCTAAAAATTGTTGTAAGACAACGATACAGGAGCAAAGCCGAGTTCAGGAATCACGTGAAACTTATTTCGGTTAGGGATGGATTTGATTTTAATTTACCAGTATCAAATCCAAGAATGGTGGTTGCACGGTGTTGGGTTGAAGGATGCCTTTGGAGAGTTTGTGCATCTAGAAAAGGGGATGAGCCGGATTTTCATGTTCGTTTATACGATTCGGAACACTCATGTTCTGTGACGGAATTTTCTAATCGATCCCGTCAAGCAACAACTGGTGTAATGGCAGGTTTTTACAGGGACTATCTTGGTGATCTTGGTCCGGAAGTTAAACCTAAAAGTGTCGAAGTCATTTTCAACAAGCAATTTAGCATGAAGGTAATNACACTGTCAAATGCTAGAAATCTTCCCATAGTTGGACTACTAGAATCGATACGGTATATGATGACCAGATGGTTTTCTGAACGGAGAGAGGATGCACAATCGCAGCTAACAACGCTCACTCAAGGTGTTGAGAAACTGTTACAGGTAGGTTTACATAAGTCAGTCGTCAATGTTGATAACTCAGCCATAATAGTTTCNCTGACTTATTGACATTTTGGCTGACATATCATTACTTTATGACTGGGTTATTAATTAATATCGGCTGACTTAATGATTTTATGAGGCTGATTGATATGAATGTCTTGACTGAGTTATTTACTTATGATGGCTGATTTTTTTATTCTCTACAGCTGACTTATATGAATGTATTGATTGAGTTATTTATATTTTATGGCTGATTTATTAATTTGTTTGGTGTCGACAGATGGGTTATTGGAAGGCATATCGGTTGCTGCGGTTTCCAAGGGAGATCGATCAGGGAACTCCTGAGGAAAGTTTTAGTGAATTTGCTTCTTAAATATACATGGTAAGAAGGGAAAATCCAGGTATAATCACGCGTCTCCAAATAGATGATGAAGAAAGATTCAAATATGTTTTTATTGCTTTTGGTGCGAGTGTTGCTGGGTTTGCTTTCCTGCACAAAGTTATTGTTGTCGACGGTACGTTTCTCCATGGTAATTACAAAGGGACGCTTCTAACAGCCCTAGCTCAGGATGGTAACTTTCAAAATTTCCCAATAGCTTTCGCTATTGTTGACACTGAAAATGATGAGTCTTGGCGTTGGTTTTTTACACAACTCAAAAATGTCATTCCTGACGAAAAGGATCTTGCGATGATCTCCGAAAGACATAAGTCAATAGGGAAAGCGATTGGCGAAGTGTATCTATTGGCTTCCCGTGGAAATTGCGCTTACCATTTGTATAAGAACATTTTGGTGAAGTTCAAAGGAAAATATTTGTTCCCTCTGGTGAAAAAAGCGGCAAGGTGTTTTAGGCTGTCAGATTTTGATGAGGCTGTCAATGAGATTGAAGCAGTTCATCCCGAACTACATGCATACCTCCAAAGAGTTGTTGTCCGAATGTGGGCGCGTTTTCATTTCCCGGGTGAAAGGTACAATTTAATGACAACGAATATTGCCGAATCAATGAACAAAACACTGTCAAATGCTAGAAATCTTCCCATAGTTGGACGACTAGAATCGATACGGTATATGATGACCAGATGGTTTTCTGAACGGAGAGAGGATGCACAATCGCAGCTAACAACGCTCACTCAAGGTGTTGAGAAACTGTTACAGGTAGGTTTACATAAGTCAGTCGTCAATGTTGATAACTCAGCCATAATAGTTTCTGTATCTCACCCGTAATTGTTTCATATATTAGCCATAACAGTTTCCATATCTCAGCCGTAAATGTTTCCATATCTCAGCCGTAACTGTTTTCCATATCTCAACCGTAACCGTTATATGTTGATAACTCAGCATTTTTTTATGTTCTACTCCCTACTAGGACCGTGTCACCACAGCATGACTTATGCAGGTACAAACGATTGATTCTGTACGTGTGCAAGTTACATATGGAAGATCTTTCCATGTTGTAAATTTGGAACTAAAAATATGCACATGTCATCGTTTCGACCATGAGAAAATACTATGCATCCATGCAATCGCAGCTGCAGAGCATAAGGATGTGTCTCGTATATCCCTGTGCGATCCGAAATTTCGGAGTGTCGATTTGGTTAACGGATGGGGTGGTTCAATCATGCCTCCAGATGAATCAGTCTCGGTTCCTGTTGCTGTGGATATTCAACCGTTCTTGCCTCCGATTGTTGTGAACCCGCGCCAGGAAGGCCCAAGAAGCGTAGGATTAAATCATCTTTTGAAGTGGCCATTGGAAATAAACGTCCTAGGAAGCAACACGCATGTTCGCGATGTAAGCAAGTTGGGCAAATTGTGAAAACTGGTCGGATGTAGTTAAGGAGATTTATTTTATTTTTTGTAATAACTCAGCCGTCAAGTCGTATAAACCAGTTGTTTTCTTTAAGATTGTTCCTTTTGATAACTCAGCCGTCAAGTCATATATATCAGCCATCAAGCCATTACATACTATAACCCAACCATCAACGAGACCTTTCGTTTTCCCGTAAAACTATAACTCAACCGTTATTCACTATAACTCAGCCGTCACAAGAATCGACATGACCTTTCGTTTTCCCGTAAAATTATAACTCAGCCGTTACTTCATTATAACTCAGCCTCCCGTAAAATTATACATATATAGTTAAACAAAAAAAGGGACCTTTAATACATGAAAAAAGATACTAGCCGAATAAATGGAAAATACTTATTTTAGAGTCACGAGTTGATAAGGTAAAACTGGAATGGAAACACTAAAGGATCTCAGAGACTTTGAGGGACAACCACCAAAAGGTAACAGTTTTTGCACATGATTTCATAGTCTCCATAGCGGAGAGAATGGAAACTATAATCCAAAGCACACATCACAGCACACGCGGGTGAAGGAAGTAATGGGCTGTCAGGATAGAGATGGGAGGCTGTGTATGAGTTTTTCCGGGCCGTCTTATAACAAGATAACTCAAACAGAAAATCGTCACCGGTTGCCATGACACCCGAAGACATCAGATAATAATGATGTGCATCAAACAGCTGGATGCAATGGACGGCCATAACCTCATTCCCTTGACAAATACTTAGAATCCCACATGCTATGGTGGCATCAGCATCGGCCGGTACAATACGACTGAGAATATCAATCCCACACAGGATATGTCTATCCTCAGCCACAACCCTTAACCCTTCGTAGTAGATGGCAATGGGGTTGCCGACGTCAAAGCATTTGACGAAGAAAGGCTTGTATCGCCCTTCAATCTGGAGGCCACCATCAGGGGCATTGGATGTGTTGATTTGTGATGGATCAGTACAAAGGCAATAGATAGCAGCTGTCTTCAGAACTTCTTTACTGTATACTGCATTTCTTCCCCTACGACCAGCCCTTAAAATAGAACCAAGTGACCACCATTGATCTTCTGCAGCAAGGGAAACGATTTTTATGAAAACATCGTCGGGGAGATCCGGCAATAAGGGTGCTCGAGCGGACATAGTGTTGTAAAAAATAATTTTATTCTAGTTTGTAGTTGAGAGGTAATAGACTAAAGAAACGGGAATATTATAACACAGTCACTTGGTTCTATTTGTAGTTGAGAGGTAATTCTTTCATAATTTTATTGTTAAGCAATATTTTGGCGGGAAACCATAATTTAATCATGTAATAGACGCAGCGACGAGACCTTTACGGATTTATATCAGCCATCGACTTTCAGATTGTTTGTTGTGATAACTCATCCATCACTTACTATAACTCAGCCATCACATAAATCTACGAGACCTTTCGTTTTCCCGAAAAACTATAACTCAGCCGTCAAGCAATATTTTGGCGGGAAACCATAAGTTAACCTAATAATAGACGCGATCTTTCTTTTGATAATGATAACTCAGCTGCCACATGAATCGAGGGGACCTTTCATTTTCCCGTACTACTATAACTCAGCCATCAAGCAACATTTTGGGGGAAAACCATAAGTTAACCTAATAATAGACGCGATCTTTCTTTTGATAACGATAACTCAGCCGTCACATGAATCGACGTAAACTTTTGTTTTCCCGTAAAACTATAACTCAGCCATCAAGCAATATTTTGGCGTTAAACCATAAGTTAACCTAAAAATAGACGCGATCTTTCTTTTGATAACTCATCCGCCACATGAATCGAGGTGACCTTTCATTTTCCCGTATTACTATACCTCAGCCGTCAAGCAATATTTTGGCGGGAAACGATAAGTTAACCTAATAATAGGCGCGACCTTTTCATATTGTTTTTTCTTTATATTCATATAATTCATTGTATCGTTTCGGTTTCTTCTTCTCTGCTCATTGCACCTATAAATATTGCATCTTCGTCAAACAGTTCACCTTCAAATCTCATCTATCATTATATTGCATTTCCTTCGATCGTTTCACATGTAAGTCTCCTCTCCATGCCTTCTCAATCTATTGCATATTTTTCGATCATTGCACCTATCAGTTGGTGACGATTGTTTTTATTTTGATAGCCGAGCTATGGACGGAGAGGGTTCCAGCAGACATTAAAAACGCAAGGCAGAGTGGGGAGACAAAGACAATCAGACGTCCATCCGTATGGCCGGCTCAAGTTCCAGTAAACGTCAAAGAAATGCAGATATCGAGTGGGAGGAGGAAGCACTATTGGCCGTGTCCGAAGCTTTTACTCAGACGAGAGTCGCGGCCGAGGCGGAGAAAAAAGATCGCTATGCAGCAATTCTGCATATGATGGATGAACATATGCAGAAGAAGGAAGAGAAGATCGCCCTCGAGCATCAAGTGGAACTAATTGACGCTCAAATATCCCAACTGAATAAAATCTTGGGTGGAGAACTTGTCGACTTAGAGACAGAACACAAGAGGTTAGAGGTTATGAGAGAGATTGCTGAGGCCAATGTCGAACAGTGCGTGGTTCCTCCTCCTCTTGATTGGGGTAAACTAAAAGTTCCTGGTTCCTCCTCCTCTTAATCGGTTTTTAAAAGTGAATTCCATTGTATTGTCGTCTCGTCTTCTTTATGAACTCCGAACTTTTTTCTTTTGATTTCTTTTTGTAATTTTTAGTATTAATATAATTTAACCGGCATTACGATATCTCAGCCATTACGGATTTATAAATCACTATAAATCATTCGTCACATAACCTTTCGTTTGCCTGTAAAAATTATGACTCAGCCATAACTCACAATAACTCAGCCGTCAAATGATCTTTCGATTTCCCGTAATTATGTTTGACTCTCTTTCATCTCACATATGTCTACATCTCACATCGACTTTGCTGAAAAATTGCCATTAAATTTCCATTAAATTCGAATTGATTACATTCAGTTTGGCAATTCGCCAAAATAAAAAAAAATAATAATAAAAAGACAAGAGTCCTATCAGCGAACTAGTTTCCATGGGAAGGCTAATCACGAGTCTTCTGATGTCGGCACAAACTGATCCCCATCTCTAGCATTGAGGACGGTCCTGTAGTCTCAGAATGGGAGCCGGACCGGATAGATCGGACTCCAACGGGTTTTCCACCACCAGCTTGCTCAGTTCAGATCGCCAGATCTGACGATCCCGCCTTAAGGCTTCAAGCCTTTCCATCGGCACTTCGGAGCCCTTGGACACCATCTCCTCCAAGAAGGCACATGGACCTTCTATGGCATGGCTTTCGTGGAAGAAATGGTCCGTTGACTCCAAGTGGTTGACGTACCGCCTCAGCCTCTCCACGCAAGCTCGGTAGGCCCAGACGTCCGTGATGCACGGGGAGTCAGACTCTCCCAAAGGTTCGTAATCACCTTCGGGTATGTTGGGCACCACCATACGGGAGACCTGTTCTTTGCACGATGCATGCTCAGCAAGTAGACGAGTCATGCGCCAATTCGCCAGAAAGAAACCTTCGGTGATGAGCTCATCCAGGACTCGGATAGTCCCTTCCAATCGGTAGAGCCGAAAGACTTGCTCGAAATTAAGACGAAGTGCTTTGATATACGCGCCGAGTCTCTTGCGGCGAGCTCGGTACATCCAGAGTTCCTTTTGCAAAGGAGTTCCTCCCAGCTCGACGACGTTGAAACTCGGAACGAGTTCTCGGGATCGAGACGTCTCTGTCTCCTCTTAAGGAGGGGCATTATCCGACGCATTCGGATCAAAACCGTTTGCTCTAGCGGTTGTCCGTTCTCGGGCTCGTTTCAACGATGCAGATGGAGTAGTCACTGGCATCTTTGATAGTTTCGTTCAAGTTTGGAATGCTCTGAACATTTCCAACCCATCCCCTATTTATACTAAAACCTGGAACGCAACTACGATCCCCTTCCAGCAATCAGATTGCGACAGGAATTTCACTGCGTCCCGAGAATTCCTTTAAAAGACCGTAGTAAACATTCAATGTTTCTTGCCACGCGTCCCTAAAAATCAATATAACTCAGCCGTAACATGAATCGACGAGACCTTTTGTTTATCCGTAAATTTTATAACTCAGCCGTCAAGTCATATATATCAGCCATATTTCATTATAACCAAGCCGTCACATGACCTTTCGTTTTCCCGTAAATATAATAACTCAGCCGTAAAGCGATATTTTGGCGGGAAACCATAAGTTAACCTAATAATAGACGAGACCTTTTGTTTTCCTATAAATATTATAACTCTGTCGTGACATTGAAATAAATCAGCCATCTATTTTTATATTGTTTCTTGTGATAACTCAAGCATAACTTTACTATAACAAAAGGATTGGAAATGCTCTATAAAAATATTCCCATTTAATGGATAATACCAAAAACCAAAGTCTCTATCATAGATATATAATTAAACACAAAAAGGGACCTCTAATACATGAAAAAGATACTCGCCTAAGTAACGGAAAATAATTATGTTAACATAAACAGACTTTAGAGTCACGAGTTGATGAGGTAAAACTGGAAATCACTGCTAGAAACCCTAAAGGATCTCAGAGACTTTGAGGGACAACCACAAAAGGTAACAGTTTTTGCACATGATTTCATAGTCTCCAAAAAGGAGACAATAGGGACTGTTATCCAAAGCACATATCAGATAACAAGCGGGTGAAGGGAGTAACGGGCTGTCAGGATAGAGATGCGAGGCCGTGTTTGTGTTTTTCCGGGCCGTCTTATAACAAGATAACTCAAACAGAAAAGCATTACCGGATGCCATGGCACCCGAAGACTTCAGATGATAATGATGTGCATCAAACAGCTGGAGGTAATGGACGGCCATGACCTCATTCCCTTGACAAATACTTAGTACCCCACATGCGAAGGTGGCATCTCGATCGGCCGGTACAATACGACTGAGAATATCAATCCCACGCAGGATATCTCTATCCTCAGCCACAACCCTTAGTCCTTCGTAGTAGATGGCAATGGGGTTGCCGACGTCAAAGCATTTGACGAAGAAAGGCTTGTATCGCCCTTCAATCTGGAGGCCACCATCAGGGGCATTGGATGTGTTGATTTCTGATGGATCAGTACAAAGGCAATAGATAGCAGCTGTCTTCAGAACCTCTTTACTGTATACTGCCATCGATCAGCCCTTAAAATAGAACCAAGTGACCACCATCGATCTTCTCCAGCAAGGGAAACGATTTTTATGAAAACATCGTCGGGGAGATCCGGCAATAAGGGTGCTCGAGCGGACATAGTGTTGTAAAAAATAATATTATTCTAGTTTGTAGTTGAGAGGTAATAGACTAAATAACCGGGAATAGCGATAAATCACCAATCTACTTCCAAATTATTACTAGTGATAACTCAGCCATTAATTACGATAACTCATCCATCACATGAATCGACGAGACCTTTCGTTTTCCCGTAAAACTATAACTCAGCCGTTAAGCAATATTTTGGAGGGAAACCATAAGTTAACCTAATAATAGACACGACCTTTCGTTTTCCTTTTGTTTTTCCTTTATATTCTCCTCATTCATATGTTTGACTCTCTTTCATCTCATTCTTCGTTTCTATTTTTTCTCTTTATACTCTCCTAAATCACAGATCTTTCTATTTGTTACATCTTCCTATCGACATGGAAGTTGTTCCTCATATCCGTGGACAATTTATTAGAGATGTCGAAGCGATCATTTGCGCCACTGATCGGGAGAATATTCCAGTTCTAAACCCTGGTGTGGGTTACTGGGTTGACAAAACCACTGTTACGTGGTTCAAGTTCCTTCACATGCTCTCTATCGCGAATGGAGGAATAGTTCAACACAACTGGCACCATGTGTGGCCGACGTACCGCTGGATTCCCTTCCACTTTAAGAGACGATGGTTTCTCCTCCTCGCGGTAAGCTCTCTGGACAAACCACCATTTTGATATTATTCTATACTCTTATCGTTTCTTTCTTTTATAAATACAAGTGGGATCCAAAGCATACTTTAACGGTCTGGACGCAGTTTAATTTTGTGGCTAGTACGTTATACGGAGCCCAGATGTGTGCGCTCAAGAGGATATGGGCGAAAGGTGGCAATAAACCCGAGATGCTGAGTAGCATACTTTGGAATGATTTGGTCGATATGTTTGAAGAATTTGGCCCAGATGACATCGGTTTCAGAAAGTGATTTCCATTGTACTTTCGTGTCGACTTCTATATGAACTATGAACTAGGAACTAGGAACTAGGAATTACTATTGTGTGTTTTTTTGTTTTTTTTTTTATTTCGTTTATGTTGTACCTTCATATTAATATAAATCAGTCGTCATTTTGACATCTCAGCCATTACGAAATGACAACTCAGCCATACAGTTCGATAATTCAATCACAATTTGAGACAAGCACAGAATTAGTGATTTACATAACTCAGTCGTGAATAATTTACATAACTCAGTCGTGAATAACGATAACTCAGCCAAACCTCTATATATATATATGAATGTGTAAAAATCACTCTAAGTCTATAAAAATACCTTTTTATTGGTTTTAATGATAGTAATATTCATATTTCCTTTCTAAATTTAATTTTTGAGTTATAATAATTTTAATATTCAATTATTGAAGAAATAGTTTTAGTAAAATGAAATTCGAATAATAATTATTTAATTATTTTGATTAATATATTGTGCATGTGAATTTGAGACAGGCACAAAATTAGTAATTTTTTGCGTTTTCCTAACAACACTTTTAATATCAATTAGGAGTCTGGCTGAACGAAAGATCTAGAAAAGAAAGAAAAATATGTTTTCATATTAATGAAAAGACCCTAAACGATAACTCAGCCGTCATAAACTATAACTCAGCCATCACTCCAATTATAAGACTAAATAACCGACCAAACCGAACTGAACCGAAAAACTAATTTTCCCCTACTCGATTGATTACGGTTATATTCAAATTGCTATCGGTTATATTAAGTTAATCTACCAAAATTGGATAACATTTGGGTTATATAAGGGGATATATTAATCTAACCAGGCCATAACCGGAAATAACCGAAAAAATAATTTCAAAAATTTTAAAATATACCACCTTAAACCAAATTACCACCTTAAACCAAACACAATATAACCAAAACCAAACTGTTAAATTAAAACCGATAATGTTGGAAATATGAACCCTAAACCCCAAACCCTAACCCTAACCCTAACCCTAACCCCTAAATGTCATGTTTTGAATGTTTTACACATTTTGATCAGAATGTGTAAAAGTCACATTTTGTCTATAATTATTACTTTTTATTGGTTATAATGATTGTAATATTCATTTTTCAATTCTAAATATAAGTTTTGAGTTATATTAATTTAAATTTACATATATTTCATAAGTCAGCCGTATAAGTCAATAACTCAGCCATCACTTAGTCACTTTGTCGTAATGTTTTTATTTTTTTATTCGAATTTTTAGTTCAATATTTTAATTATTTCGTATAATATATAGTGAAAAAAGCTGGCTTTGGAGGATGTGTTACGCGTGTGGATCTGAGCGTAAACATAATTATTGTTCAGGTTTCCCCAACAACACTTTTCTAATATCGAGGCACGTTGTAATTGGATAATTTATTAGGAATCTCACAGAACGAAAGACCAAGGAAAGAAAGAAGAATACGTTTTCATATTATTGAGGACAGTAAACAATAACTCAGCCATGATAAACGGTATCTCAGCCAACCCTTAAATTAGAATGAATAAATAACCGACCAAACTGAACCGAACCGAAAAAATAATTTTTCCCAATTTGGTATTTTTGTATTGGTATGTTTGGTTAATTTCGGTTATATTCGGTTTACTTTCGGTTATATCAGACTAATATACTTAATTACAATATATTAACGGTTATTTATGTTTATTTATTAATCTAACCGACCCATAGCCGGAATTAACCAAAAAAATTTGCGATTTTTTTAATAATTATTCAAATGGTAATCATATTAGTATATCCATATTACCACCTTAAACCAAACACATTAGAACCAAAACCAAACTATTAAATTAAAAATAAATTATGTTACTCATCTACACCTCAAACCCTAAACCCTAACCCCTAAACGTCCTATTCTGGTATGTTTGACACATTTTAATCAGAATGTTTATAAATCACTTTTTTCTATAAATATTATTTTTTATTGGTTATAATAATAGTAATATTCATTTTTCCATTCAAAATTTAAATTTTGAGTTATAATAATCTTATTTTACAATTATCTCATACGTCAGCCGTGTAAGTTTGTAACTCAGCCATTACTTACTCAAATTTTTTGGGCAATTTTTAATAAAAAAATGATTTCAAAAATTTGAATTCAAACTTTTGAATTCCTTTTTAATAATAAATTGTTTAAAATATATTTATTACGCATGTGGATGATAACAAGAAACATAACACCATTAATATGGCCGTTGAATAACACAGACGTAACACCATTAATATGGCCGTTACATAACCCAGCCGTAACATCAATGTTAATTTAACCGACTATCCCAATTATATTATTGTGAAACTACATTGTTCGATATATTGTTTAAGTATAAATTATGGGATTTGTTGTGATTTATTGCTTTAGTTAGTAATCGAGATCGAGTCAACATGATGGTAAATAGAGACATCTACGGCGGCAACTCCATGGCTGATGAGAAAACTGATTCTGAAGTACTAGCTGAGGTAGATCTCTGGACTATCTGAAATCTCAAAGCGTTATCTTAATATTGTGTTTGTGGAACTGTAGGAGCTCAATCGTAATGAAATAAATATGAAAATGAGGTACGGCGAAATCCGGAGGCGTGACAAGGGCGTTCCAGTCGGATGTAATTGCGGTGTGGTGCTTCTCGTTGCCACTTCTAATGATCCTAGCACAAGAGGAGAACGTTATTTCAGTTGTCCGTATGACATCATAGATGTAAAGATTTTTGTACTCTTATTTTTGAGTTTTGTGTTCTGCTTCTGACTTTTTTTTTAGTGTAATATGAATTATGTACTATTTGTAAGGGTCCCGGTAAAGGCTGCGGTTTCAGGAAGTGGTGGACTGATGCATTGCGCGAAGAGTTTGCCAATATTCAGGAGGAGAAGAATGAGATCAAGCAGGACTTGGATGCAGCCAAGAAGCGCATCAAGTTTCAAGAAGAAATGATCTTGAATATGGAAAAGAAATATGACGCGCTGGAGAAGAAGTTTGAGAGCTTGAACAACTATTTGTGAGATTAGTCAAGCTCTCTTGTGGTGTTCTATTTTTTATTTCGAATTGATATGAACTTTCTATCTTGTGGTGTTTTATCAATCTATTTTAATAACTCAATCATGATTAATAATAACTCAGCCGTTATATGAACTTGTTATTTTGTATAGGTATGTTTGGTTAATTTCGGTTATATTCGGCTTACTTTCGGGTATATTAGGCTAATCTACTTAATTACAATATATTTTTGGGTTATTTATGGTTATATATTAATCTAATCGACCCATAACCGGAAATAACCAAAAAATTTTAAACTTTTTTTAAAAAATATTCTAATGGTAGTCATTAATAATAACTCAGCAGTCATAAACGATATCTAAGCCAACCCTCAAATTAGAATGACTAAATAACCGACCAAACCGATCCAAACCGAAAAAATAATATTTTCCAATTTGGTATTTTTGTATTGGTATGTTTGGTTAATTTCGGTTATATTCGGCTTACTTTCGATTATATTAGGCTAATCTACTTAATTACAATATATTTTTGGGTTATTTATGGTTATATATTAATCTAACTGACCCATAACCGGAAATAACCAAAAAAAATTTAACTTTCTTTAAAAACTATTCTAATGGTAATCATATTAGTATATCCATATTACCACCTTAAACCAAACACATTAGAACCAAAATCAAAAAACAAATAATGTTACTCATCTAAATCCTACATCCTAAACCCTAAACCTCAACCCTAATCCTAACCCCTAAACGTCATGTGTTGTATGTTTTACACATTCTGATGAGAATGTGTAAAATTCAATCTTTCTCTATAATTATTACTTTTTATTGGTTATAATAATTTTAATATTCATGTTTCAATTCTAAATTTAAATTCTGAGTTATAATAATGTAAATTTACAAATATTTCATAAGTCAGCCTTGTAAGTCAGTAACTCAGCCATCACTTAGTCACTTTGTCAGAATTTTTTATTTTTTATTCGAATTTTGAGTACAATTTTTAATTATTTTGTATGAAAAAGCTAACTTTATGAATTTATTACGCGTGTGGATCTGAGCAGACACAGAATTATTGTTTTGGGTTTCCCCAACAACACTTTTTGTACTATTGAGGCACGAAACGAAAGACCAAACAAAGTCGTACCAAGTACATAACTCAGCCTTTACTCAGTTGTATGAAGTACATAACTCAGCCATAACATATATGTTTATTTAATATTTACTTATAATTCAGCCGTGCGAAGTACATAACCCAGCCGTAACATTGAAAAGATACTAAACAAAGAAATCCAAATGTTTTTACATATCCAAGTACAAGTCCTACCAAAAGAATTAAAAATGTTTTTTAGTCAAACTGATTCATAAATTCAGGTGCCTCATCGTAGAATTCTGCTGCTAAATTAACACATATAGCCTGGATATTTTGATCACAGATTCCATCGAAAGACACACCAAGCGCTAGGCATTCAATGAACTTTAAAGCGTACACGCCACAGTCACCAACCTGTACGTTTTGCGGGACCTTGGCTTTAGTCTTCCTCCTGAAGGTAAACTGTTTGGAAATAGGTGTACGATATTTGTGAGGAACATTCTCGTTCATCATTGCTGGAATCATCCGCGTAAACGCCCTACAAGCAGTCAGCATTATATCCTCACTTTCTCTGGTTACTTGTCCGACGATGCTACCATACCAATCAATATGCCCCCTAACCAGATCCACGTGCAGCGCCACCCAGTGATCGCCTCCCGTTTGTGGAGCAATATACAGATGATCCACATCTTCAATCCACTTCAAATTAGTAGGTTGATCTCGAGGCATCAAACCTTTAACTAAATATTCATAACTATTGCCAGTGAATTTAAACAACTTGGGTTTGATCTCGAACTGAATATGATCTTGAACCATCGTACTGGTGAACCACGGGTCTATAAACGCAATGCGTTTGTTGTGATATGGGAAGAGATCTCGGTTGTACCTTATCCTAAGGAGTCTCATAAACGCGCCCATGTGCTGTAAAAAATGTGACTGAGTAAAGAACAACAACTCAGACAACGAGAACAATAACTAAGACATTAATATAAACTGATTCATCAGGACTTGGATTTAACTTACTGCATCAGAAAGCCACTCATAGGTACCATATTTTTCTAGCCTCAGTGGCCAGTCCTTTCGCTCGGTGATTACCTCCCTATAGAATTCAACTTCGACTGGTCCCTTGCCTAACAGAGTATTCCTAACAAAGAAATAAACACAAGTTTATATAATGTTAACAAGATGTGATTAACTTGTTAAAAAGGGTCTAAAGGGTTCATTACTCATATTCCTTTAGATAAATTAAAAGTTTCTGCAACTGGACCGGATCAACAAGTGCCAGAGGATCATATATACCAGGTCCAGGTGAACAGTTCTTCCTCATGCACGTTAGTTTGTTGTCTTCAATATAAGGGAAAATCCTGCTTGGATGAGCTTGTTGTGTATTCAATGCACTCCCATCCGCTGACAGCATAACACTATCCATCCTTAAAACTTTAATTCTATCAAGCCTAATTTGTTCCTCTGCATCTTCTTCAGATTCAGGTTCAAGTGCATTGGCTTCAGCAATAAGCTGGTCTGTAATTTCACATACACTGCTTTCATCAGCTTCTGCACCATCTTCTTCTGCTCTAGCTTCTGCACCAGCTTCTGGGTCAGCTTCTGCACCAGCTTCTCCCTTATTCAAGCCTCCAGGTTTTACAGGAGACAACGGACTGATGTGCATTTTAGGATTTTTAGGCTTTATACCTCTTTTCTTCAGCTGAATGTCTCCAGCCTTCTTTGCCGCAGCTGCAGCTACTTCTTTCGCCTTCTTTGCCGCAGCTACTTCTTTGGCCTTCTTTGCCGCATCTACTTCTTTGGCCTTCTTTGCCGCCTCTAACTCTTTGGCCTTATCTGTCGCCTCTAACTCTTTGGCATTTCTCCTCGTGTAAGGTCGTGTTTTCGTATCAGCTGGTTTCTTAGCAGCTGGAGAATTCTTAGCAGCTGGAGACTTCTGAAGAAAATCAAGAGGATTATTAAAATCATCCATCAGATTCTTACTGATCCCATCCAAACCACTGCCATCAACAAATTTCTTTTCCTGTGTAACATAGCGAAGACAATTAAAGATAATGATAACTCAACCTAAACATTCTGGAAAATCAGCCATAAAATTAACATAAATCAGACATTACCGGAGGACTGTTGACATAGTAATTTTGTTGCATTTTTCCTGGAACGACTAGTGGATCTTTTGGTGACAATAGTTTTGCCTGAAGGTCTGGTGGTACCAGGTTCTTTATTTTGAAATTTGAATATGCAGATGCCGTGTTTTCCGTAGGTCTCGTGTTTTGGCAGTTTGTCCAACACCCATGGAAAGCAGGTGATCTTTCATCTGTTTGAGATCACGCGCAAAAGATCCAAACCTGGTTTCCATCCTTTCATTCATCTTCTTTTCCAAACTATCTCCAATCTTCTTTTCCAGATCAGAAGGCATATTGGCAATGTTTGTATCAAGGGTGTCAAACCTTGAGTTTAACATAGACACCAAGTTAACAAGAGTTCTAACCGACACATCTTCCCCCGCATCTTCCTCCTCACTAGCCAACTGAAACAAATACACAAAAGGTTACATAAAATATAAACTCATTATATTCACCACCCTGAATGGTTGAAGTTTCATCCTTCTGGACTTTCCGCTTCTTTGTGGGAGGAGATTCAGGCTCAACAGCTGCTTTAGCTTTCTTTTTCTTCTTCTTCTTATCACTCCCCCCCTTAGCCTCCCAAAAACCTTTAACAAACGTATCCATATGTATGTCTTTGATCATGCGATCGACAGCTAGGTCGTCTTCTTGATCTGGCCACATATGAAATAGATCGCAGCCATTTTCCTTCATAACCATTTTACAGACACGCAACTATAACATAAGAGATTATGAAACCCATCAGTAAGTTTTAACTCAGCTATCACTAAACCATAACTCAGCCATAACAGAAACATAACTCAGCCATCATAGATCATAAATTAGCCATCATAGAACCATAACTTAGGCATCACTAAACCATTACTCAGCAATCACTAAACCATACTCAGCAATCACTAAACCATAACTCAGCAATCACTAAACCATAACTCAACCACTGATAAACCATATCTTAGCCATCATTTAAAACAATAACTCAACCAGTAACTATCAGTCTATCATAACACAATCAAAACCTCACCTCACCAAGCACTCTGATCTCATCAGCAATAACTGTTTCCATCGTTGAACGTGTACGGTTTCCATGCCATCGAAGCAACGGTATGGCATCATCTTCAGCTGATGCATTCCCAAACCGATCTCCAAGGCATTTGATGGACTTATACGCCCAAGCCTGTAACACGGGTGTAAACCCACTAAGGGTGTACAATTTCCCCATAGGCCTCAACAACTTTATGCTATCAACAAGGGCTTCAAATGCTGACCGACCCCACGGATAAGTCTTCATTGCTTCATCATCAAAAACTCTTTTGGCACTTTCATATGGAATTCTACAGTTATGATACAAACTATAAAGTCCAATGTGTTGAAGAAGCAACAACCCCAACCATTTACGGTGATCAGGGTTTATCCATGACCGGCACACTTTCAGTCCTTCCCTGAGTTCATTTAATGATGGACCTTCCCCACCAGACACTTTCAAAAGTCTGAAGAAGTCTTTGTGTTTCTCTTCCAGTTCAAACCGTTCTGTCGGCATAGGGTCTATGTTTAACCCCGTCACATGAGCAAATTCATTCAACCCAAACCTCATAGGTTAACCACCAACGACAAACCAAAGCTCCTTCTTATGTACCCTTAACTGGTTACATAGTAGGAAATGTACTAGCTTACCAGACCAGACGAATTGGCTATCAACTAGCTTAGAGATTATTCCAATTGGTAGATCCTTTATTTTTTCCCACACATCCTGTCCTATTGCTTCCTTAATCGCAGAAAATTCTCCCATCCTGAAATTGGTATTAATTTCTCGTAACTCTAGATTAGAGTTTCCTTCCGCGTATAGTCTTGGGGGATAATCCCTTGCTTGTTCTTCAGAAATATTCACCATCGACATCTGATAAATAATATAATTCATAAGTAAATCATAAAATAAATCAGCCAAAACATAAAACAAACTCATACACAAAGCATAACATAACTCAGCCACAAATACATAACTCAGATCTAAAGCACAAAATAACTCAGTCACCAATACAAAACTCAGCCGTAACTCAGCCGCAAAATAAAACAAATCAGCCATCGAATCGAATAGATCTAACAAATCAACCGTAAACCCTAAAAGTAAATCAGCCATCAAATCGAATAGATCTAACAAATCATCTGTCATTAACGACGGCGAGAATCAGCCGTAAATCATCGATAAAAACCCACATTCAGCCGGAAAACTCGAAACTAAACACTCGACACATACCAGAACGTTTAAACGAAGACAAACACGACGACGAAGATAGAGAGAGAGCGAGCAAAGACGGTGAGACAGAGCGACGACGAAAAAAGAGAGAGCGACGACGAAAAGACAGAGAGAGCGAGCAAAGATGGCAAGAGATTGACGGCAAGAGAGTGGACAATGACAGAGTATCGCCGGCGACGAGAGACGACGAGAGACGACGAGAGAGAGTTTTTTTTTTAATTTCGCGGTTTGTGAACAGTGAAAACTGTTCACTTTCTCTCTCTTTGATATAAACAAAAAAAAGTAACTGTTGATCTGAAAAAAAACTGTTTAATGATTGTTAGATATGAGTAATAAACTAACTTTTGGATAACATTCGAGTAATTCTTTCAAAAAAAATGATTGTTCAAGTGTGTGAAAGGTGGGTATTGTTGGGCATTTATATTGAGGCTGAATTTATATTTATGGGTATTAATGGGCTTTTATTTTGAGGTCCAATATGCTTATGTTTATTGTTTATGGGCTTAACCGCCACCATCTCTTTTCGCCAGTATGGTTATATTTATGGTAATTTTCATGGCGGCGAGGTCACCGGGCTTTGTATAATAAGACGATTCCTAATTTGACGAAGAACAAGAAGAAGAAGAGATTAGCCATGGAGGATGAATTGGAAGGTCTAAGAGCTCATTTTCCTCTTTCGTTCGGTAAGACATCGAATGTTTCGGCGCCAACCGAAGCTATCCACAACGCAACTCGCCGCACCGATGTAGCCACCACCGAAGCCGAAGTCTCGTCTGATTTTGCCACGAAGAATTCTAATTCCGGTAAATCCGAATCCGGATTCCCTTCTTTGTCTTCTTCCTCTGAAACCTGGCTCCGAAGTGTCCCCGGTCCGAATCGTAACCCTAATAGCTCCAGTCTAGCTCCTTCCGATGATGATCTAGCCATGGGTCCGCCACCTCCTCCGTCTAAACCGACGCAAGAGGAGGATGACGGAGTTTTAATGGGACCACCGCCGCCACCAAAGGGACTCGTGAACAGTAATGATTCTGATGATGAAGATGATATGATCGGTCCTCCGCCGCCGCCTCCGGCTGCAGTAGACTCGGATGAAGATTCAGATGGCGATGATGCTGATGACAACGAGCAGAATCGTTACCAGATTCCACTGAGCAAGGAGATTCAACTCAAGGGACACACAAAGGTATATAGTAAACAATCTAAAACTCTTGTTTGAACTACTCTCATGGAATCAGATTTTAAATTCGATAAATTGAGCAATATTTTTTTTGTTTCGTGGAATCAGATAGTTTCGTCTCTAGCTGTCGATAGTGCTGGAGCTAGAGTTCTTTCCGGAAGCTATGACTACACTGTGCGCATGTACGATTTCCAAGGGATGAATAAAAGACTTGAGTCTTTTAGGCAGATCGAACCATCTGAGGGTCACCAAGTTCGTAGCTTGAGCTGGAGTCCCACTTCTGGTCAATTTCTATGTGTTACTGGTTCAGCACAAGCTAAGGTATATATGTGTTTCATGAAAACGTTTCCTCTTGACTCTCTATTACAGTTCCTCTGAATTGCTCACTTTCGTTTCTTCTTTTTGAATTTCAGATTTATGATCGAGATGGACTTACTCTTGGTGAGTTCATAAAGGGTGATATGTATATTCGTGATCTGAAGAACACTAAGGGACATATTTGTGGGTTGACTTGCGGGGAATGGCATCCTTGGATTAAGGAAACGGTTCTGACTTCGTCGGAAGACGGGTCTTTGCGTATATGGGATGTTAATAACTTCCTAAGCCAAACGCAGGTACTTTTTACCTGTCTATATCCATACTTACAGTTTCTGATTTGCAATTCTTCTCAAATGATAATGGTGGTTTGATTTTAGCATGCAAGTGGTATCATTTAACTGTTTTATTGGAACAGGTTATTAAGCCGAAGCTTGCTAGACCAGGGAGGATTCCAGTTACTACCTGTGCTTGGGACCGTGATGGAAAGCGTATCGCCGGTGGCGTAGGAGATGGATCTATACAGGTAATGTTTGGAAAAGCTTGTTCTGATTTCCTGATTACATTGTGTCAGGGAAAGTTTGTGTGTCTATATAGTCTGACACGATTAGAGTACAATGCAATTTGGCTAGATTAATGGTCTTATATCTTTCTTTTTCTTTGGATCCAGATTTGGAGTAAACCGGGATGGGGAAGCCGGCCTAATATATACGTAGGGAATGCCCACACTGATGATATAACCTCTGTAAAGTTCTCTAGTGATGGGAGAATCCTGTTGTCAAGGAGTTTTGATGGTTCTCTAAAGGTATACCTTAGATAGATCATAATCCTGTTTTTGACCAGTTTGCTCAGCACTGGAAACTGAGTTCTTTTTTGAATCTTGATCAGGTTTGGGACTTGCGGCAGATGAAAGAAGCTCTCAAAGCTTTCGAGGGTCTCCCTAATAATTACCCCCAAACCAATGTGGCCTTTAGTCCAGACGAACAAATCATTCTGACTGGAACATCCGTTGAGAAAGATAGCTCAATAGGAGGCTTGCTCTGCTTTTACGATCGCACCAAACTGGAGATTGTTCAGAAAGTCGGAATCTCTCCAACTTGCAGTGTGGTGCAATGTGCTTGGCACCCAAAGTTGAATCAGGTAAACATCAACAACAATAAAAGCACTGTTCCATTCCTCTAATTAAATGTGATTCTCAACTTCACATCTGATTTCCTCTATTGCTGTAGATATTTGCAACATCTGGAGACAAAAGCCAAGGAGGAACTCACATTCTTTACGATCCAACCCAGAGCAAGAGAGGCGCATGCGTCTGTGTTGCACGTGCACCAAGGAAGAAATCTGTAGACGATTACCAACCAGAACCAGTAATACACAATCCTCATGCATTACCATTGTTCAGAGACGCACCAAGCCGTAAACGAGAAAGAGAGAAAGCATTGAAGGATCCTCTTAAATCCCACAAGCCTGAGGTTCCCATGTCAGGTCCTGGTCATGGTGGAAGAGTTGGGACTACTGGTAGTAGCTTGTTAACACAGTATCTTATGAAGGTAATGAGCCTTGGGTATCGTCTTTGATTTTGCTATTCGGGTTATCTATCTGTGTATATTGAAATATTGTTGTTGTGTGTGTGTGTTTACAGCAAGGTGGGATGATCAAAGAGACGTGGATGGAGGAAGATCCAAGAGAAGCGATATTGAAATACGCAGAGGTTGCTGTAAAAGATCCTAAGTTTATTGCTCCTGCTTACTCTCAGACTCAGCCTAAGACCATCTTCGCTAAATCTGATGACGAGGAAGAAGAAAAAGAAGGTGACACGAAAAAATAATCAGTGTTTCCATATAGTACTTCACTTTCTCAACGACCATTTCCATGGATACTGTATAATGATCACAAATCATGGCACTGTAGGATAACAGAAAAAAAAAACATACTTATTCCGGATTTGCATTTTTGCATTCCTCCATTGTTAGCGCTACATTTTGCAGAAAAAAATTGTGGGACAGCGTTTTGGTATCGCATCAATTTCCCTAGGTTGAAGTATTGTTTTGTTCATAGATATTTTTTTTTACCTGAAATATCAGATTAAATAGATTTGATTTGGCAAAAATGCAAATAAGTAATGTCCATACTGAAAAGAGTAAGCATAATCTCATTTATTCTGAGAATCATTGTGAAACATGAAATCAAGTAAGCTTCTATTGAGAGATGACTAATATAAAAAGAGCAGGAAAGAAGTTTTCAAACAAGTTTGTTAATGACAAAAAGGATCAGAGATCCAGACACGATAAGCATGTCTCTGTTTTCTCGTATTCTTACTTTTTCACTGCAGTAAAATGTGAGTTAACATTTGTATTCATCACCTGTTCAGTCTTCTCTCCCTCTCTCTCTCTCTCTGTATAAAGGGTAGTAAGTAAAGTTACCCTCAATTGCTTCTTTTTTATCTGTTTTTGTATGATTTTGACTTTGGATGGTATCTTCAGTTTGTATTGTATAGGTTGATGAGCTTCAGCGACCCCCATTCTCAAAGCTCGATAGTCGTGAGTCTGATAAAACACTAAATAGTTGTGTGTCTACAAATAACTGCAAAAAGCCACAATAATAGAAGAAGAAATAGAGCTTGTTAGTCTCTGGATTTCAGTGGGAATATCAAAATCTGATCCCAAGATCATTAAAGAGGACTTTGTACCTTAATGAAGGGTCGGTCTCTACCAGGAAATGAATCAATAAAACTGTCTTTTAGGAGTAGAGAAACCTGAGAAAGAAAGTTTCAGATAGTTTAGTTAGGTATAGAGAGGAAGTAGTTCTTCTTGTTACGCTTTTTGGGAAGAGTCGCTATATAAGTACAAGTACCCTGTCGCTATTAGATTGAACACTTGTTATGGTATGAGAGTGTAAATCTGAGCAAAGAGACTCCATGTAATCTCTCATTACGCTCAAGAATTTAGTCGCCGCTTCTGCCTGAGAATCAGTCGGTCATATGAAATCGGGTCAAGTAATTTTAAGTTTTGGTACACAATTTTAGGACATAATTGGTAAACTACTTACTTGCACTTCATTGCATTTATAAACCGGGTGTCTTCTAGCGTTCGAGCTCTGATGAGCCAGTGTGGCATGGAGTGGAGCCAACTGAGCCACAAGTTCTCTACACTGAGGCAATGCTGGCATGTTACATATTTTGACCTGGAGAAACATAGTAAACGTTACATCCCTTCAGACTATAGATATTATCGACGGTTTCGGGTACTGAACAGAAAGAAAGAAATGAAAGGACTCTCATCATGATGAGGCCACCAACCTGATTATTGAGGATGTTAACTAGAATAAGATTAGACGTCTTGACCTTCCAATCAATAGGTTTACTGTGTATACCGACCTGCCAGGTGACGCAAACGCAGACCATGTGAGCAACAAGAAACATACATAGTTCATGATTGACGATGCAGCATGGACTAGATTCGGGGTTTTTATGGTGTTTATTATATAGACTGATGAACATTCAACTCCGCAGAATAAGGAATCATCTAGCTTTTAAAGACATCGCACAAGTTACTTTATATATGGAGTATAAACTTACAAGGAAGGGAACTGGTGCCTCGAGGAAATCAAACATCCTTCCAGGCAGAACCTGAAGACAAACAGAGAGAAGTTACGACAAGAAAACTACACATTCGACTGGTCAACTTTTTTTACTAGTGATGTCATGCTTACCGGAAGCAATAAACTCTGCCACTGAAATGGCCGAATCATTGGCACAAGAGACAGTACTATTGCTGACAAAACACCCTGCAATAGTTGTCAGTCAGTTCAAGTGACCATTTCCATTTGAATAACGATCAGAAGATAGATTTAACTAACCAGATTCGGGCAGATTACAACAATTTGCTTCTCTAATAATACTCCAGCAAGGAGTGACATTATCTGGAAGGAAGAAAAATACTTTGTAACTCCAGATATATGTTACCAGTGAAAACACTCTCAAGGCACAATAAAGAGAGATGGACACCCAACGCAAAACAATAGTTCCTTATCGATAGGTTGTTCTAAAAGAGACACTGAACAACCACAAGAAAAGAAAGGATGCTAAAGAAGAGGCCATACAGTTTCAAGAGAGAGAATACGACAAACTGTTGCTGTTGTCCACATTGAGAGACCCATGGCCTCCTCAGCAGCTGTCAACCTTGCATTTATCTTTGGCAAAGAAGAAGAAGAAGAAAAGTTGTTGAGATGAGACTATAAAATAGAGACAAGACTACACAAGGATATTTTCCGAAATCAAATATACCTCGGAAGAATCAGAAGAGCAAATATATTCTTCTGACAAACCTAAAGCTGTAACTGGAGGACGGGTATACGCGATGGATTGTAAATGTTCCAGTGGGTGGAAAACTACTTCACTTCCACGGGAAGGAATTGCCAATGAATGGTAGCCGCAAACTAACTGTAACGCATCATTGTTGTGTTCCTATCAAGGTGAGATACCATATAACAGTATATGAGAACCGTGAAGAAGAGATGATAGAGCAACTAAATATAGTGAAGCTACTAGTGGTCTCCTTACCTTAGCCCATTCCAGTATTAACTCATCTCCGAAATCATTTTCACTATTTGATAAATCATCAATGTCATCTGACAACACACTTCTAGCTGAACTGCCATATATAAAAATGTAAATCTGAATCATAACATTAACTGAAAAGAAGACAACCACATTACTTGGAGATAAGGAGTAGTTAGATCAATTTGTGTTAACTTACCTGTACACAGACTCACAGCTTTCATGACGCTCAATTGGTTGGGTCCTAGGATCAACACATGTAACCTCTGGAGAAGTGTGGCCATTCTCATAGCTTTGGGACGTTCTTTCAGGGGTACCCAAGTGGTTCTCAAATACTTCAGAAGAATTATCATCGTAACAATGGAAAACTTTTCTGCCATCTCTTTCTATTTCCTTGATCTGGCTTACATCTGAAGCATCACTGGTGACAACACTATCTGGAGATTGAGGTTCTGCAAAGTTCGAAAGCTCACTATCAGATATCAATCCAGCAGCAGCGGCCGTGAGTGCCATGACTCCCTCAACAGGTATTGCAGAAGCCATCCAATCATCAGGGTTGCTACGAGGCGAAGAGACACGGCCATCGATTTGATCATTCGTCCTCGACATTGGTGGACGATAGCATGCAGCAGCAAGAGACATCTCACTGACAAATTCGGTTATCCGTTTTAGCCGCTCCTGTGCTATCATACTGCATCAACATGTGAATGACCTTCAGCATAAGCTTCTCGGTCTTTGTTTGATGCAAGGAAAAGCCAGTAACTACTAAGAGTAAGGGCATCTTAAATTACCTGTTTAACATCTCGAAGTGTAGTTCAAAGAAAGGAACTCTGGTCAGCAAGCAATAGCATCGAGGTGCAGAAACCAAAAAACGACTGCCTCCTCCAGATGAATGCAAGGGTGACGCAGTGCTTAATACACCAGGGGGTCTCTGAACAATCTCAGAGACATGTAAGCAAACACCATACAATGTCGCATCATCTGCTACCTGACAGAGAATTTGATTGCCTCATGTTACTTGACATGACTGGTGGAAGTCTGACACTAAAAAATTTAGAGAGGCAAAAAGAAAATATAGATTACCTTGAACGAAAATATGAACGATGAATCATCTGTTCCTAAATGTTCCTGCAGTGAACTCAAAAAGCATAATATGTAAACCTATATTCCAACTAACATAGATGAACTACAGAAGCTCATACAGATATCTTATTTAGAGCAATTTTCAGACCTGTCCATACACGAGCTCATTTAGATCACTGAGAGATGGGGTCCTCTCCAAAAGCCGTGCCTGTTCAGAATAATCACGTTTTAACAGTCTTAGTTGCTGCATATATCACAGAATAACCCAATGATACCAACTAACATGATGAATATTATTACCAGTAGTACGAATCAATTCTATGTAAATTCTCTAGTTAACTGACATGGCTCATAACTAATAATACACGGAAGAACATTAGAATAAATAAAGATGCACACCAGACATATCATACCTTGACACCACCAGGGAAACAGAAAGTTGCTAGATCCTTTGGACGCATTACCACCTTCTTCCCAGGAGGGTATTTAAAAAGAATCTGTGCATTGAATGAAAGTTGATAAAGAGAAGCACGAAACCAACTAAAATCTGCCATGAAGCAGAACAGACGCATATAACTATCAGAAGAAATGAAAGAGTGGCAAACATAGTATACAACGAGACAAAAAAAACATGAATAAAAACAAATTACATGTTTCTAAACATGCCAAAACTATGTGAACTCAGAGAAAAAAACCAAGGTAACACAAACCTGTGGCTCCAATATTGGAAACTGAGGCCCACGGTGACGGAGTATTCTGTAGTCTGCCACTTCATACCTTGACATCTCCAT
Organism: Camelina sativa; assembly: GCF_000633955.1. Lineage (NCBI taxonomy): Eukaryota > Viridiplantae > Streptophyta > Magnoliopsida > Brassicales > Brassicaceae > Camelina > Camelina sativa. The sequence goes on from NC_025685.1 coordinate 22,574,936, forward strand.
TTCCCATTTCTTTCTTCTACGGAAAGCCTCTTCCACGGGCTTCAAATTCGTTTCCGGATGAAGCCCCACAATGATAAAATGTTCAAATAGTGACGTTGGCTCCTTTACTTTTCCTTGATCCTAGAGTATTTAACAAATGGAAAATATTGGTTAGCTAATATTCTATGCAAAGACCAGAATCGTTAGACGATTATGGGGAAGAACTAAGTAGCCAGAAATGTGTTTAAAAGGTTTAACAGGACACCCAAGAGAGCATAAATACCAGAGCTTTAGAAGAGTGAAGCTGGTACCACTGTCTTTTTTGGTTAGCTAAGACCTCAGGATTGAAAGTGGGGCGGTTATCCTCACGAAGATTGCTGACCCCACGCCAAGCCTTTTGCATCTGTGTTTTCAATCTCTGGAAACTGTTGGTGCGCCTGTGTCCAGGAGTCCCAATCTCACTTTGGCTGCGCCTATGTCCTTGTGTAGGTGACTGCGGTAAGACAGGTCCATTGAAGTATACGTTTTGATATTGCTCTCCAGCTGCTTTAACAGCATCCTCAGTATATGGGGAAGAGGAGGAGTCCTGCTCTCCTGTAACTTCTCTCATTTCCATCTTTCTAATACTTGTGTCATTAAGTGGTACCTCGCATCTTGGACTCTGCGGTTCATCATCATTTTCCCTCAGCACCAAACTCGAGTTATCATCACTGTTGTTACTTTCCAACAATCTGTTCTCATCCTTATTATCACATCTATTACCTATTCCTGTAGCTTCTCCGGTTTCACCCACCTTGAGATGAAGGAGTTCATCTGCTTTAGCTCGACCATTTGCCACTTCTTTAATCTCTGTACTAGGAGTAGCATTGTCATCCCTCTCAGGTGAACCTGAACCAGAATCTTCTTCATCTCTCTCCAACACAGCTTGTTCACTACCCTTATTTACCTTTTCCAAAGACTCATGTCCGTTGTTATCATTCTGAACACTCTCAGATGAGCAACACTCAGCATTTTCTCCATTTATTTCACTCGTTACAGGACTGCCCTCAACATCAATTTCCTCCATAACCTGTCTTTCACTCCTCGGGGTACCCACCACGTCTACTTCATCATCTTTCAAAAACAAACCTTCCTTAACCATGTCCAACGTGTTGTTGTGGTCATCCCTGCTAGTCAATGTTCTCCAACCATCATCATCGCCATCCCTAAAATCTTCTTCTTCCACATCCGTGTTCTTCGGGTATCCTACTCTATTTCTTCTATCTCCCCGATGAACAGCCAACACGTCTCCCTGCAGCATATCCGCCTGCTTCATACAGCAACTGTCTCCCTCCCTCCCTCACACAACATGACCAAATTCAATCACTACTCCCATAATTTCTCCTATAACATCAAAGTATCAAACAAACTAATCAGAGAAGTATTAAAAACTTACAAAAAGAAAAAAAGAAAGATGAATCGCAATTTCTCCTGTGAGAACCTATTGGAACTTGAACAATCTTACGATCTCAATAAACCAATCCTAATATATATAACGAAACCCTAATTTTCCAGAAGAGTTGAAAGTATCAACTTCAAAAAAAAAAAAACGAATTCAAGGTTCCAGCTATGTGTGTGACAAATTAATAATATATAAATAAAAAACTTCGAATCCTCAAAATTAAATACCTACAAATCTTCCAGCAAAATCAAAGCTCCTCCTGGGGAATATTTAGTTGAGGATTCAAACAAAGAAAAATCCAAAAAAAAAAAAAGAAAAAGAAAAGAGAACTTGTAACGGAAGCTTGGATTATGGAGGGAACGCAATGAATGCGAAGATTAGATTAGAGAGAGAGAGAAGAGAAAGAGATTACAAAAAACAACAAAAGTGGAAATTGTAATCTTTCTTTCTGTTTTTTTCAATTTTCTTTTTTTTTTTTTTTTGGTTGGGGATGGGGAGGGAGGGACGAAAAAGACAGATAAATAAAGTTTGTACTAAAAATAGAACTTTTTACGAAAAAGGGGAGGAGGAGAGGTTATTACTTGAGACCAGGAGAAGACGAAGAGACACACAAGCTCATCTTCTTTTCATTCATTTGGTCTTCTTCTTCTTTTTTAACCCTCCGTCCTCCCTCACGTATTTTTTTGTTTCCTTTAACTCTACTAAACGTGGCCTTCATGTTTTTATATGAACGAACACCCCACAAATTTGTTGATTTATTTGACTTGTTTTTATCTAATTTAAACCTCATTACTACTACTCAACCCACACACAATAACGGAAAAAGCAATTTATCCAATCCAATTATGCATTCCTATGCCGACATCTGAATCGTTTTTTTCTTCTTCTTTTGCCAAATGTAGAACATATTGAAAATCTATAGTTTTTTTTTTAAATATTAAGAAATTCTAGCTACTAACACAAACTCAATCATTACATCTCTAGATAGTTTGATCACAATTCACTTTGCTTTTAGAGCAATTCTACTGTATGTTGTTAACTATATCAGTAGGCGTAAAATCAGTTGCTCTTGGTTTAACATTTATAAACATGAATTGGAGAAACCAGCATCACTTAAATGTTCTTATGTTATAATTTGTAATTATTGTATTTATATTTTTTCAAATAAAATATATATATTTTTAGAATGCTATATATAGCAACTAATTTACCAAAAAAAACAGTTATAATTAAAAGTTTGGTCACCAATCTGTAAAACAACTAAAAGTTAGAGGTGCTTTGTTGTAAAACGTTGAAACTTGGAATTGACTTTGAACGTGCGGTAGCGCTTTACCGAACCCAAAATGGTTGAAGTTGAACTTGAATGAATAAGACAGAGAGAGATACATTGGTTTAAGTTTAGATGTCTCTCTCACGCGCTACATTCTTCCTTTCAATCTCAGCCGTTGGATTTGACTGTTACGAGAGATCCCTTTTGACCAGCATAAAGAAAGACAGAAAAATCATGATGAGTCATGAAGGTTGATTTTTTGTTCTTCAACGCAATAAATTTCATTATTAATTATATCTTATGTATCAACAGACTTAAGAGGGCTTGACTTGTTCAAACGTAGTGTTTAGTAGCAGGAGAACCGAAATGAAAAATTCAACAAAATTGTCAATGCTTCCATCTTCATGTAAAACAAAAAAAAAAAAAAAAAACAGATTAGAAGGTTTGTNGTTAGAACGTGCACATAACACGCTAAACGATGAGTATATTATAAGGGAGATGCGGAAGCTGAGGCGCCATTTATACTGTGAAGATGGCTTAGGTCGCACATGCTCTTTGCCCACCACTTTTGGTCTTGGAATTTGTGTATATTTCTTACATAAAATACTTCATCCTTTTTTGTTTAACTCCGTATTACACTACAAATTACAACTAATATTCCTAATAATTTTATTTCCTAAGCAAAAGATTTGTTTTGATGTTGTCTTTTCAATACAAAATAGTAGAAATTAAACTTTTGCAACCAAAGAATATATGAATATATATATACTACATGATAAAAGAGTTTTGTTGTTAGACAAGTGGTGTCAAATGTCGATAGCTACTAAACAGCGGTCAATGACATTGACAGCGATATTAATTTATTTTTCCTTAGTCAATCTTCAACAAACATAACAATACTCCACTAAAAGTTAGAGGTGCTTTATTGTAAAACGTTGAAACTTGGGAGTAAAATATAGGAGTTCTTAAAATAATAAGAAGAGTTTGATCATTAGGAAAAAAATAATGATATATCAAAACCAAAACAATTTATATGAAATCACTAGCCCTATATATATGTATTGAGTTAAGGCCCATTAGGCCCATCTTCACAAAAAAAAAAAAAAAAAAAANAAAAACTCGTCGTCATTCTTCGTCACCACCAGGAAGCAGCACAATATCTGCTTTTGTGACTTTTGTCCAAACCAAACCCTAATTTCTTTGTTCAAAGTTTCCATTTCTTATTACCTCGAAAATTTCCCGGGTAATAAACAAAATCAAGTCTTCCTTTTTTGGTATTATTCTTACAATTCGGTAAATCTACTGGATTCTGGTGTCCTCTCACATGCCTTCTGATCCATTGTTCGACTTCGAAATCGCTCCGAGTTTCGCATCCATTTGAAGAGTTCTTGTGATCCGGTTTCGAAAAATGGGTTCGGGAAATCATAATGATGTTGTTGTTGTCGATATCAGCTCAGACGAGGAGGAGGAGGAGATCAATACAGGAGTAGTAGACAAAGAGTACTTCAAATGGCTAAACAATGTTATCGACTCCGTCGATGATAAATCGGACAGTACCGATTTAGTCGAGGTTCTTTCTGAGGTGAAAGGTTGCGTTGATTCTCAGTATCGGAAGCCAAAGGAGGATGATGATGATGACGACGATTGTGTGATTTTGGATGGTGATCCCGACAAGACGACGAAGACTGCTTTAGTGGACGGAGATGGTGATGATAAATTAGCCAAGAATAATGATGATGATGACGATGATGTGCTTGTAGTTGGTCAAAAGGGTGAGGTATAGTATTCCCACTTGACCCTTTTCATTTCCAATTCCAAGTTCTCTTTTTTCATTTTGATTCTGTATGTATGCGTTAGTCTTGTTTAGCTATGAGGCTTGGTAATTTCATGACAATGATTGATTGGGTATTTCATAAGTAGAAGAATATGTAGACCTTTTTTTGTCTAGGAACTGTTGTGGGGAATGGTTGATTCATTGAACTGTTTTGGTGTAATTGTGTACTAATCAGTGTATCTTTGGATTGTTTGTTTGTTGGTGTGTTCCATCTTCTTTATGCAGGTGTTGTACACTTTTAAGTTTCCCTAATACTCAAAAGCAAAATTATTTGTTTTGTAGATAGCATGTAGAGATTTCCCTCATCCTCGACATTCGTGTGCTAAGTATGCGTTCAACTCAACCTCACATGAGAAGTACTGCGACATGGTAAGCATCTAAAGACTCTAATTCTGCACGGAGCTTTAATGGTTCTGTTTCCTGGCTAATCCTTTTTCTTTTGGTTTCACTTTTCAAGTGTCACTGTTATGTGTGTGACATCCGTGCTCCATGTCCGTACTGGTCTATTGGTGTCTCCACCATAAATCATTGTCATGCTAATGATAACGAGAAGATATGGCAGACTCAGCGCGAATTCTTCAGGACGGGATACATGCCTACCCCACCATCTTCTAAACCTACTCCAAGTATCTTACGGTTATCACAAAACACTTTGCTTCAGAACCAGGTTGGTATCAGGCCTTGTTCATCATCTACCCGTGTTGCTAATCCCTCAAATGTCAAAGCCAGGCTTAGAATCAGGCAACCGATTCCACACAATCAAGGGTTGCAGAGTCGACCAGCGCAGTCATTGAGCAGTGTTTGCAACAACGTGATCCAAAAGGATAGAAGTTCTTATAGGCAACGATCCCGAGTTGCCTCTTCTGCGGGAAGTGGTAACAGCATCCGGTATAACGATGCTTCACGATCAAGCCACCACAGCTCTTCCGTAGTGGCACCACCGCCAATAAGCCCGGATATGTACACTCAACAACGCAATTATCAGCCGAGTGTTAGTGATCATTGCACAGCTCTACCTGGTTCTCAGAGCAATAGGTACACTAGACATTCAGACCAGAACATACATGGTAGTGGAAATCGTCAGTTTGTGGATCTGTTTGTTCCATCTGAGGCTCCTCTTACTACTGCAGATTCACAGACAGCGACGGCACAGCAGCAACCAGGGACTAATGAAAACGTCTTGGAGACCAAACTATCGGAATTTGAGAACTGGCTAATGGACAACCCTAACCAATCCGGGCCGGTTAGTCCTTTGCCCGAACCGGTAAGTCAAGACTCTGTTGGTACGTTTTCATTTGATTTCGAAACCTTCTTGAATGATTGAAGCATAACTGTTAGTTTGTATCTTATCATTGTCCTTAGGCTAACTTTCTTCACTGATTAGTAGAGTGAGTAGATACATTACCTATGTGTGTATCATATTATTAATTAGCTGCTACTAGTACGTCAGATAATTGAAGTTGAAAAAGTTCATTTTTGTCAATTGACATAAATATTGTTTTGTTGGCGGAAAAAGATGGTTAGAAATCGTAAGCTTATATAATTTAGGTTTTAATTGTTCTTAGGTCAAAAATGAAAAGTGTACGTACAAAATCACAATATCATGTATAATAAGTTGTAACACTAACAAAGTTGCTATCAGAGTAAGTAACATAGCCACACAAACAGCAAAGGCTCTCAACAACAATCCAAAAGGGATAGATATATAAAGTGTGAAACTAAACTGCTCATTTGGATCAAGAGCAGCAGAGAACGAGTGTTGTTACTACAGCTGCTAACCTGGATCCATATTAGTAGAGTTTAATTTATTAAGTAAAGGGCATTCCAAAATGAAAAATTTCCTTAAATCAGTTGTAACTTTTACGGAAGGTTCGTAAAAAACATTGTAATATTTTTGGTCAAAAAATACTCCTACCTAAAATCTAGAAAGACTTCCGCTTATGAACTGAAATCAAATAATGAATGAAGTCTTCTTAAATAATATACGAGATTTCCTGAATAGATATCCTAGTAATTTTGGGAAAGAAAAACATGAAAATGTAACATTTTAGAGAATTTTGTTTTTGGCATTATTTCTTAAATATGCTTTAGCAAAATACTACTTAGATAGAATTTGTCAACCAAAGAAAATGAAACTTTCTTTTCCGCTTGGGTTTGTTGAAATAGATTTAGTTTCCAAATATGTAGTAAGGCCCGGCCCAATAAGGCAACTAACGCCCAAAAAAGAAACGGTTTTGACGATGTGACGGTAGCAAACGGCTACCAGTTTTGTCGTTTCGAGGAGCGTAGACACCACGCGCATAAGAAAGCACGTCAGTGTTTGCTAAATGCCATCATCATCGCCTTTTTTTTTTTTTTGTGTGTGTGCTGCCTTTCTCCGAAAGCAGTCTCACTACGGCAACAACACACTACCCTACGCCCCCCTCCTTGGCCCTTCCCACCATCAGCATTAAATTCTCTCTCTCTCTTCGCTTCTTCTGGTTCGAATTCACTTTACTCTCTTCTCTTCTCCTCTCTCTCTCTACCACTCTGATACCTTCGCCGGAGAAGCTCTCGTTCTCTGTATCGTCGGTGAAGCTCGACTCTGTTTCCTGCTCTGTACAGATCTCGAGCCGCATTTCGTGGATCTGTGCAAATCGCGTTTTAAACCTTATCGATTATTGTGTAACCCTAGGGTTTTTGATTTTTTTTTTGGGAGGAGGGAAGGAATCAATGTCTGTGAAGCTTTGAGGAAGTTATGGTTAGACGTTTGGTTCTGGTTAGGCTTCGTTTTGGCCGACGGGGAGTGTCCGGCGAGGCTGTGAGGGTTTGGTTTCTCCGTTGTTGTTGACTAATGGTGGTTTTTGAGTTTAGATATGATGCCGAACTTTGCGATGCTTCTGCTGTTAATTCTTCTTCTTCACTCTCTCGGCTCGTCTCATATATGTTTTGGTATGGATCTAGTTAACTGATTCTTTTTCCCCTTCTGATGTGTTTGCTTGGTGAACCAATTTAGGAAACGATTGAGATAGGTGAAATTTACCTTAGTTAAGTTTTTGGTTGATTCTTACTTTGACAGCTCAAGATTAGTTGTTGGTGTTTATCTATATTTAGAATTGTTTATTGGATATATTTGGAAGCTAACTTTATTATGTACAAAGTAAGCAAAAGGGTTTAGTAGTACGATTCAGATTAATTACGTTTGGAATCTGTTATTGTGAAGCGTAAGAGTGACGATGAAGTCCCACGTTTTGCGCCTTATTTGGCACCACCCAACCTTAAATAGCTAAAATGCACATAGAGCTTACTCTTTCTTTTCTGAGTTTCTTGAAGGGAATATCGAATTCGCGTGACATTCTCTTGGCCAAAATGTATTCGTTAACGTAGGCATTGTATTTTTATATCCAAGATGAGGATGGAGTATGTATACTTCTAGAAACATTCTCTTTCCGAAAGTATTCACTGCTATGAATATTCGACATGTATAGAAAGAATCTGTAGATGACTTATCAGCTTGCTCTTANCTCATATATGTTTTGGTATGGATCTAGTTAACTGATTCTTTTTCCCCTTCTGATGTGTTTGCTTGGTGAACCAATTTAGGAAACGATTGAGATAGGTGAAATTTACCTTAGTTAAGTTTTTGGTTGATTCTTACTTTGACAGCTCAAGATTAGTTGTTGGTGTTTATCTATATTTAGAATTGTTTATTGGATATATTTGGAAGCTAACTTTATTATGTACAAAGTAAGCAAAAGGGTTTAGTAGTACGATTCAGATTAATTACGTTTGGAATCTGTTATTGTGAAGCGTAAGAGTGACGATGAAGTCCCACGTTTTGCGCCTTATTTGGCACCACCCAACCTTAAATAGCTAAAATGCACATAGAGCTTACTCTTTCTTTTCTGAGTTTCTTGAAGGGAATATCGAATTCGCGTGACATTCTCTTGGCCAAAATGTATTCGTTAACGTAGGCATTGTATTTTTATATCCAAGATGAGGATGGAGTATGTATACTTCTAGAAACATTCTCTTTCCGAAAGTATTCACTGCTATGAATATTCGACATGTATAGAAAGAATCTGTAGATGACTTATCAGCTTGCTCTTATCATTTGCAGCTCGGCTGTTTCCAATAAGTTTGCCATTTACGCGATCAAAGTCCCATCAAATGCATTTTTTTCATCCTCATCTTAATCCATCATTTGCTCCTGCACCTTCACCAGGTCAGCAAGGAATCCTGTTTGTCACATATACATTCTGTAATTATGTTTCTGTATAGGAATATTTATTGGTCATTTTCTTTCCATTTTTCAGCTTTTTCCCCTAACCCAAGCCGCATTCCACCTCCAAGGCGCAAGGGTCATCACCATCATCGTCGCTGGCATTTAAGAGGCAATGCGACTGCAGTGTCACCTTCTTCACCTGGTAATTTTGTTTTGCTTGTTGTTGATTATCCTGCGCCCTATGCTAGTGGCAAGGAATATATTTTATATGCATCTTCAGACTATAGTCGATAGATCAAGCGTAGTAACTACTTTTTCCTGTGTGTTTCCGGCTTTCCTTTTTGGTAGACTGTCAGCAGACATGTGTAGAGCCTCTCACTTCAACTCCTTTTGGTTCACCTTGTGGTTGTGTCTTCCCCATGAAAGTTCAGGTTCTACTAAGTGTTGCGCCTTTTTCTATTTTCCCCGTGACCAACGAGTTAGAGATTGAGGTTGCTGCTGGAACGTACTTGGAACAAAGCCAAGTGAAAATAATGGGTGCCAGTGCCGACAGTGAAAACCAAGGGAAAACAGTGGTGGATATTAACCTTGTTCCACTTGGGGAAAAGTTCGACAACACTACAGCAACACTTATTTATCAGAGGTTCCGGCACAAGAAAGTACCTCTAAATGAGACTATTTTTGGTGATTATGAGGTTACACAGATAAGTTACCCAGGTAAACTGATTTCTTTCAGATGCAAGTTTGTACACTTTTTTTTTTGGTTTCATTTCAAAGCTTGAATCTCTTTACTTTGCTTCAGGAATTCCTTCTTCTTCGCCAAATGGATATTTTACTGCAGATGCTCCAAGTGCAAGTACTGGACTTCCAATCAATGCAACCTTTACCAACAAAAACCAGGGAATAGGTTTTAGAACGATTGCAATCATTGCCTTGTCAGGTTTTGTGCTCATTCTGGTTTTGGTTGGAGCTATATCTATAATCGTGAAATGGAAGAAAATTGGGAAGTCATCTAATGCTGTTGGCCCAACTTTGGCTTCATCGATTAACAAAAGGCCTGGTAATTTTCTCCCTCTTGACTTTATAACGCTTCGGTAGCTTTAAAAGACTCCGTTTCTGAAATATTTATACGCCTTGCAGGTGCTGGATCTATGTTTTCCAGTAGCGCTAGAAGTTCGGGATCAGATTCTTTGATGTCTTCCATGGCTACATGTGCTTTATCCGTTAGGACCTTCACACTCTCTGAGCTTGAGAAAGCAACTGATAGATTCAGTGCTAAAAGGGTTTTGGGAGAGGGCGGATTTGGTCGTGTTTATCAGGGGAGCATGGAAGATGGAACGGAGGTTGCAGTGAAACTGCTAACTAGGGACAACCAGAACCGAGACCGGGAATTCATTGCAGAAGTCGAGATGCTAAGCCGTTTGCACCACCGTAATCTTGTGAAACTGATTGGAATATGCATTGAAGGCCGTACACGTTGCTTGATTTATGAGCTCGTCCACAATGGGAGTGTCGAGTCTCACTTACACGGTGACATATTCTGATCTCTGCACTTGTAATGAATATATATCCCAATTAGATCCATCACCACCTAAAACCTTTTTTCCGGTTGTTGACAAAACAGAAGGAACGCTTGATTGGGATGCACGATTGAAGATTGCACTTGGAGCAGCAAGAGGACTGGCTTATCTCCATGAAGATTCAAATCCCCGAGTAATCCACCGTGATTTCAAGGCTAGCAATGTTCTCCTAGAAGATGACTTTACCCCAAAAGTCTCTGACTTTGGACTGGCGAGAGAAGCAACCGAAGGAAGTCAACATATTTCAACTCGAGTCATGGGGACCTTTGGGTAAAGTTTTGTTTTTTCTTCAAATGTGATGAATACAGACACTCTGTCTATAGAAGGCGGACTTACAGTGACTACCCTGGAAATAATTGCAGGTACGTGGCTCCTGAGTATGCAATGACAGGGCATCTCCTTGTTAAAAGCGATGTCTATAGTTACGGTGTGGTTTTACTCGAGCTTCTCACTGGTAGAAGACCGGTAGACATGTCTCAACCTTCCGGAGAAGAAAACCTTGTGACATGGGCGAGACCCTTACTAGCCAACAGAGAGGGCCTGGAGCAACTGGTGGACCCTGCATTGGCTGGAACCTACAACTTTGATGACATGGCGAAAGTGGCTGCTATTGCCTCCATGTGCGTCCACCAAGAGGTCTCACACAGACCATTTATGGGTGAGGTTGTGCAGGCATTGAAACTTATATACAACGATGCAGATGAGACATGTGGTGACTATTGCAGCCAAAAGGACTCATCAGTACCAGACTCTGCTGACTTCAAAGGCGATTTGGCTCCATCGGATAGCAGCTGGTGGAATTTGACACCTCGGTTAAGGTATGGTCAAGCTTCGTCGTTCATAACCATGGAATATAGCTCAGGACCGCTAGAAGACATGGAGAACCGGCCTCACTCTGCCTCTAGCATNTGGTTTCATTTCAAAGCTTGAATCTCTTTACTTTGCTTCAGGAATTCCTTCTTCTTCGCCAAATGGATATTTTACTGCAGATGCTCCAAGTGCAAGTACTGGACTTCCAATCAATGCAACCTTTACCAACAAAAACCAGGGAATAGGTTTTAGAACGATTGCAATCATTGCCTTGTCAGGTTTTGTGCTCATTCTGGTTTTGGTTGGAGCTATATCTATAATCGTGAAATGGAAGAAAATTGGGAAGTCATCTAATGCTGTTGGCCCAACTTTGGCTTCATCGATTAACAAAAGGCCTGGTAATTTTCTCCCTCTTGACTTTATAACGCTTCGGTAGCTTTAAAAGACTCCGTTTCTGAAATATTTATACGCCTTGCAGGTGCTGGATCTATGTTTTCCAGTAGCGCTAGAAGTTCGGGATCAGATTCTTTGATGTCTTCCATGGCTACATGTGCTTTATCCGTTAAGACCTTCACACTCTCTGAGCTTGAGAAGGCAACTGATAGATTCAGTGCTAAAAGGGTTTTGGGAGAGGGCGGATTTGGTCGTGTTTATCAGGGGAGCATGGAAGATGGAACGGAGGTTGCAGTGAAACTGCTAACTAGGGACAACCAGAACCGAGACCGGGAATTCATTGCAGAAGTCGAGATGCTAAGCCGTTTGCACCACCGTAATCTTGTGAAACTGATTGGAATATGCATTGAAGGCCGTACACGTTGCTTGATTTATGAGCTCGTCCACAATGGGAGTGTCGAGTCTCACTTGCACGGTGACATATTCTGATCTCTGCACTTGTAATGAATATATATCCCAATTAGATCCATCACCACCTAAAACCTTTTTTCCGGTTGTTGACAAAACAGAAGGAACGCTTGATTGGGATGCACGATTGAAGATTGCACTTGGAGCAGCAAGAGGACTGGCTTATCTTCATGAAGACTCAAATCCCCGAGTAATCCACCGTGATTTCAAGGCTAGCAATGTTCTCCTAGAACATGACTTTACCCCAAAAGTCTCTGACTTTGGACTGGCGAGAGAAGCAACCGAAGGAAGTCAACATATTTCAACTCGAGTCATGGGGACCTTTGGGTAAAGTTTTGTTTTTTCTCAAATGTGATGAATACAGACACTCTGTCTATAGAAGGCGGACTGACAGTGACTACCCTGGAAATAATTGCAGGTACGTGGCTCCTGAGTATGCAATGACAGGGCATCTCCTTGTTAAAAGCGATGTCTATAGTTACGGTGTGGTTTTACTCGAGCTTCTCACTGGTAGAAGACCGGTAGACATGTCTCAACCTTCAGGAGAAGAAAACCTTGTGACATGGGCGAGACCCTTACTAGCCAACAGAGAAGGTCTTGAGCAACTGGTGGACCCTGCATTGGCTGGAACCTACAACTTTGATGACATGGCGAAAGTGGCTGCGATTGCCTCCATGTGCGTCCACCAAGAGGTCTCACACAGACCATTTATGGGTGAAGTTGTGCAGGCATTGAAACTTATATACAACGATGCAGATGAGACATGTGGTGACTATTGCAGCCAAAAGGACTCATCAGTTCCAGACTCTGCTGACTTCAAAGGCGATCTGGCTCCATCGGATAGCAGCTGGTGGAATTTGACACCTCGGTTAAGGTATGGTCAAGCTTCGTCGTTCATAACCATGGAATATAGCTCAGGACCGCTAGAAGACATGGAGAACCGGCCTCACTCTGCCTCTAGCATTCCAAGAGAAGGAGGGCTTTTTCTACCAAACAGATCGGGTCCGTTACGGCCCATGCGTAGTAGAAGAAACTTCTTTAGATTGAGAGGAAGCATGAGCGAACACGGTGGACCATCGTCGTCTAGACATCTCTGGTCCGGCAATGGCGACTGGCTCTGAGAAACCAGAAAATGTGATGTACAGTGAAGAAAATGAAAAAAAAAAAAAAAAAAAGAGGGTAAAAAAAGGCTCACAAACTCTTGAGCTGCACGGTTAGGTTCTGGTTAATCCGGTTTGGTTCGATTGATGAGGGTAAAGACTTACCGGTTTGATTGATTTTAGGAGCTTTATTTTTGGTTTTGTTTTCGTCAAATAGAGTAATTGTTTGTTTTTGCGAGGATGCAAAAGCACAGGGAGGATTGTATTCTAAAAGACGTCTGTATTTAGTTATCTCTTCTTTCTACCCCACAAAAACATTTTTATTTTAGTGTTCTACTATTTTTTTAGTTTATAAGTTTCAAGTTCCTATGAATTTTGCTATTTTGGCTTTTGGTCAACGTTGTATAATTTAGAGGCCCTCACAATTATTTTCTCCAAATTATACTGAGATTTGGTGAACAGTAAGTGATTTCGGTAGTTTTGGTTCTTTCATCTCTCATCCTCTTCATTGATTTCAGTAGTTTTCGATTGAATTGAATTGAACCTCTCATCCTCCTCGTTTTCGTTCACTTTGAATTGAAAGTGATTTTTCAACCTGCCTTGCTTACTTTATTATGAGTAATTGAGTATCACGTATCAAAATTGGACTCTTCTTTAAAAGACTCATACGTTTGATTTCAGAGGGTTAAAATATTCTGCATTTATGCCAATGTAAAAATCTTTCTAGTCTTTGGTGATGATGATGCACGTTTATAATCTCCAAATTTTGTTTCCACTTACATTTTCTAGCTGTCAATTATAATTGACTTTAAAATGGGATAATGTTGGAACCATTATAATCTTGCTCAGCAATGTGAAAAGAGAGAGACATCGGCTTTGTTCAAAAAAAAAAAAAGAGACATCGGCTTAAGAAGCAACCGGTTTTGAGAGCTATTTTCAACAAAGGTAAATTCTGTTATTTGATCATCTTAAATGTTTGTTTAGAGGTATTAAATTAAACACTTAAGTTACATATAAGTATACATGATAATTTTATAACCAATTATAATTTTCTTAAGAAAAAAGATTTTCCTTTTCTCCATGTCTACAACATACAAAACAACAGGCTTAGATGAATTTTGTAAAAGCTCTATATAAAGGTTAAAAAGCTGAATCACTTCTACTACTAAATAAAAGTTAGCAAATTAGTAAGAGTTAGGATCACCTTGACATGATATTAGTAGTTTCTAAATAAAATCATGAATTTTCCCATAGACTCTTCACTTATTATTGATGTTTTCCACCTAAACTGAAATTAGAAGAATCATCTAGTAAAATTACATTGTGAACGATAAACAAAAAAAAAACAAAAAAAAAAAAGTAGAAAGGTTGTTTATATTCTACCTTTTATCTTCCGATCATTAGAAAGTCTAAATTCAGAAATAAACCTGTTAAATTTTGAATATCAGGAAATAACACAGTTCCAAAATCCATTTTAAATGGATGGGAGGTACTAAACAATGAATGTGAAATTCATGAATGTTTTTTTACCTTTTTAGTAATACCTAAATATTCGGCTTTCTCTAAACATTTAGGTTTTTACACTAAAACCTGAAAATAAGAAACATCATCAGTTATCAATAATTTCAATTGTGAATGACAAATAAAGGAACTTGATGTTTTTTTTTTTGTTAAAAAAGGAATTTTATGTCGAGGAAAATATATAATGTTACCTTGTAACAACAATTATCTTCAACATCACAAGCTAACGATTTAAGCAAAGCTTGTAAAACCAATATGGCCAGCCATTTTGATGGAATTAAAAAAAAAATAGATATGCTGTGAAAGCTTTGATGGCTTTTTTGAATATCAAATTTGACTACTGTATTTATAGGCTAAGAGAGTTAATTGTTCTTTTAGGTTTGATATGATCAAATCTGAAAGAATATATTTTCGGAATAAAGTTTTAACCCAAAATTTGTGGAATATGCTAAAATTTAGACAATCATAATATTGTTAAGAATATATTTGATGAATTAGTTAAATTTCCTTGATTTTCGTATTATATTTTCCGTATTGAACAATCTTCAATTTATTTCTTAAACTTAAAATTCAAAGATTCATAACAATTTTCAATATGAAAGATCAGTATTTCCAATAAAATAGGTATAATCGAATGCATATTCCATAATTAGAAAAAACTCATTAACTGATAAATTTAGTTGTGTGTTTTTGAACGATTTGTTTCATTTTTCCTGTTTTCCACCTTTTTCTCTGTTTAATGTGTCCATCTCGTAAAAAAATAGGTAAAAAAAGTGATGATAAATGTTTTAATATAATTATAGTGTTTTCGTTTTTGTATAGTAATATATATTTAAAATTTTTTCATATTTTACGGAATATTTTAATTATTTCAACTAACTAGCATCTCTCATCAATTTAAGTTATCATATTAAAAGAGATATAGATTTTCATTTTTTTTTTTTTTTCTTGGAAGAAAAAAGGAAAAAAAACATATTTTCCTTTTACTCTACAAAGAAAATTGTCAATTTTTTTTTTTTTTTTTAATTTCTTTAAGATAATGTTAAGTGTTTAGCTATAAATAGATGGATGATAGGTATGCACAGAAGAAAGCAAAATCAATCGATCGATACCTCCTCAAAGTCAAAAAAATATACGAGCTAATTTCAGGTTTGTTTTTTAAATATTTTTTTATTTCCTTTTTTCTTTTATTAATTATCCAACAGACCCGACCCGATAAGCGGGGGTTAAGAAATCTCCGGGTCGGCCAATATCTATCTGCGAGAAATTGTTTTGCGATTGGAGCGATCTGCGAAAGCTGCTGATTTGAGGGCTTGATTAGGGTCTCGATTCGGTCGTTGAATCAATCATGGAAGTAGGTGAGGGTTACGTGGGGTATATTGGAGTGGAGGAGCGTAGAGCGATGCAATTGCAGAAGAGGCGAAAGGTGTCAGTCAGAGTTGCAGGAAGAAGAAGCCGACAAGGTAAAGGTAAAGCTCGCTGAAGGTAAACCTAGCTTGCTCGTTCAAGCAACTCAGCAGAAGCGACATGTACCCGCCCAATTGAGTGCTACGGAGCAAATTATTTTACAAGAGAAGGAGATGATGGAGCATTTATCTGATAAGAAGACGCTTATGTCTGTTGGCGAATTAGCCAAAGGTATCACTTATACAGAGCCTCTCTTAACTGGCTGGAAACCCCCTTTGCATATTAGGAGGAAGATGTCGACGAAACGCATGGATTTGATTAGGAGGCAATGGCATATTATAGTTAACGGTGATGATATTCCTCCTCCAATCATATGAAGCTCCCTAGACCTCTTCTCGACACCCTTAATGAGAAGGGAATTGTTCAGCCGACTCCTATCCAAGTTCAGGGCCTTCCTGTGGTTTTGTCTGGTAGAGATATGATTGGGATTGCCTTCACCGGTTCGGGAAAGACGCTCTGGTTTTCGTTCTTCCCACGATCATGATAGCTCTGCAGGAGGAGCTAATGATGTCATCCAGGAGGTCGAATACGTCAAACAAGAAGCAAAGATTGTTTACCTCCTTGAGTGCCTCCAGAAAACCTCTCCACCTGTTTTGATTTTCTGTGAGAACAAACCTGATGTTGATCATATTCACGAGTACTTGTTACTGAAAGGAGTGGAAGCAGTGGCCATCCATGGAGGAAAACACCAAGAAGACAGAGAGTACGCTATCTCTTCCTTCAAATCTGGTGAAAAAGACGTCCCGGTCGCGACCGATGTTGCTTCAAAGGGCTTAGATTTCCCTGATATACAACACGTCATCAACTACGACATGCCTGCAGAGATTGAGAACTATGTGCATAGGATCGGACGAACTGGTCGGTGTGGGAAAACTGGGATTGCAACTACGTTCATAAACAGGAACCAAACCGAAACCACTCTGCTTGATTTGAAACACTTGTTGCAAGAAGCTAAACAGAGGATCCCGCCTGTCCTTGCCGAACTTAATGATCCAATGGAAGAAGCAGAGACCATTGCTAATGCAAGCGGTGTCAAGGGTTGTGCTTTTTGCGGCGGTCTCGGACACCGTATTCCAAACTGCCCAAAACTGGAGCACCAGAAGAGTGTGGCCATATCTAATTCTAGCAAAGACTATTTTGGCTCTGGTTGATACAGAGGAGAGATATAATCTTTTTCTATGTTCGTGTTCTGTTCTTTTTTCGGTTTTTTGAACTGAGATTTCTTTGCTCGATCTCTTATTTTACTTGCCATCCTTATTTTTTTAAGAGCAGACTCATGTCTAGTGACACTGGCCGATGTATTTTTTTTTTTCAAATGAATGAATCAGTAGTTTGTAGTAGTTTTGTGTCCCTTATAATATAAGAACGGTTCTCCTTGATTACCGTATGCATATGTTAGTGAAACTTGGTCAGGTAAAACTGACATCTTGAATCCTTGATTACCATATACATATGTTGAGATTCTTGTATATCTTAGCCCTGCTGATTGTTAGACTGAGATTCATGTTACAAAAATGAAGATAACAAGTCTGATCCTGTTTTCCTTAACCTTGTTAAGTTTTACTCTCTGAGTTAGTTATATGACTGAGGCTTATCTTCAGAATCTAGATTTTTTTTTTTTTTTTCAGTTTTGTTTCTAGGGAAATGGATCCGAGATCCTATCACGAAGCTCTCAGCGTTGGTGCTTATCATCAGTATACATGACTTCTTGATTTTGACAGTGACCGCGTTTTGGTCTACTTTCATCTATATCCTCTATATTAACACGGCCTTTTCTTGCCAGAAACAGTCGAAGATCCTTAACTTTGAATGGATTCATTGGCCTCAAACTTCTGAAGCACTTGACTACATGCAAAATCTTGATCAACCGAAAGACTGTGATGACAAGCTGCGAAGAGAGCTTCCAATGATTCAAGAAGCTTTTGCCTAAGGGTCCTTGTTCTGTGTTCCATGAAGGAGCTGCTGTTTTTGTACTGAAGGAGTGCTCTTGCCGAGTTTGGTGAGCTGGATCGTGTGTTGCTTCTTCAGTTTCTGAAAAACATGTCTTTGTGATCTGTTGTCTATCTCAATGATTTTTCAATGTTTAAATAGGGTGGAGCAGAGGGGGTTACATGCTCTGCAGAAGTCACGTTGCTTGATTTATGAGCTCATCCACAATGGGAATGTCGAGTCGCACTTGCACGATGACATATTCTGATCGCTGCACTTGTAATGACAATATATCCCAATTATATCCATCACCACCTAAAACCTTTTTTCCGGTTGTTGACAAAACAGAAGGAACGCTTATCTCCGTGAAGTAATCCACCGTGATTTCAAGGCTAGCTATGTTCTCCTAGAAGATGACGTTACCCCAAAAGTCTCTGACTTTGGACTGGCGAGAGAAGCAACCGAAGGAGGTCAACATATTTCAACTCGACTCATGGGGACCTTTGGGAAAAATTTCGTTTTTCTCTCAGATGTGATGAATACAGACACTCTGTCTAGATGGCGGACTCACAGTAACTAACCTGGAAATAGTTGCAGGTACGTGGCTCCTGAGTATCCAATGACAGGGCATCTCCTCGTTAAAAGCGATGTCTATAGTTACGGTGTGGGTTTACTCGAGCTTCTCACTGGTAGAAGACCGGTAGACATGTCTCAACCTTCAGGAGAAGAAAACCTTGTGACATGGCAAGACCCGTACTAGCCAACAGAGGGCCTGGAGCAACTGGTGGACCCTGCATCGGCTGGAACCTACAACTTTGATGACATGGCGAAAGTGGCTGCGAATGGCTCCATGTGCGAATGGCAAAAGGTCTCACACAGACCATTCATGGGTGAAGTTGTGCAGGCATTGAAACTTATATACAATGATGCAGATGAGACCTGTGGTGACTATTACGGCCAAAATGACTCATACCAGACTCTGCAGACTTCAAAGGCGATCTGGCTCCATCGATAGCAACTTGTGGAATTTGACACCTCGGTTAAGGTATGGTCAAGCTTCGTCGTTCATAAACATGGAATATAGCTCAGGACCGCTAGAGGACATGGAGAACCGGCCTCACTCTGCCTCTAGTATTCCAAGAGAAGGATCACCAGACTCGCGTACGATTTGCAGTGTTCCCTCTACTACTGCCAGTCCTGGAGAAGGCATTGCAGAGACTCCCTCTAATCCACAGTCAAAGGTAAGCCTAACTGACTCTTTTCCTGATATATATATATTTTTTTTTGTTTAAGCAAGTTAACTATATTTTTACCTCTGTGTAAACCGGCTAAGTTTCAGTACTCGTATCGAGCAATATTGTCCATCACAGATGGTCGATGGTATTATAATATGAATTTCTTGACCACAAGTAGGATCACAGAGACAAGGACAAGGAAGCGGATCACAGAGACAAGGACAAGGAAGGGGATCACGGAGACAAGGACGAGGAAGAGGAATCACAGAGACGAGGAAAAGCAAGGGGAATCACATAGACAAGGAGAAGGAAGAAGGATCACAGAGAGAAGGTGAAGGACATGGATTTCAAGGTTCGAATGTTCAAATCTAAGTTGGCAGTTTGTTCTATGAATGTCTGAACAATTTGTGTTTATATATGTTACGTTTTGAATGTCTCAATTAGCTTGTTGCTTTACTGTTCAACATTCATGGCAGCAACAAGCCATGCTTCCTCCCGGTCTGTGTCTGTGTGTTATGTATATTCTGATTGTGTATATACACGGATGCTTTATAACATCCCACTGTTGTGATGGGGAGAATGTTGGAGAAACACATGAGGATGATTCATATTCGAACACACTTTGTTCATAAATGATTTTGTATAAGATTCGAGAATCGTGATTCTTGCGATCAAGTCGGACTATTTGGAGTATTATGTTAAGGTTTCACTTAGCCCAACTCACAAGAAATGTCAGAAATGAAATCATTACAAATCGATTAATAACAAAACGTTCTCAAATAGTAAACACGAAAGGATAATGATCGTTTTAGCAACAACGAGTTACAAAACGAGCAACAGGCAGATCTCATAGCGATCGCCACCATCAAGCACGCAGGCTTGTCAAACACACAAGACGACAGGCCTGTTCTTTTGTTGATAATTCACAACCAGAATATCTAAAAGAAAAAGAAACAAAAAAAAAAAGAAGACATAAACTGGCAAAAGGGTTATGTAGGAATGAGGTGTAATGTCTGCAATTTGAAAATCAAGACACAAACAATACTGTCTTTGTCATGTCTGCAATCTGAGAAACTCTTGCTGTCATCGGGGCTTCTGTAAGAATGAAGTGCAGTCAGAAACAGAATCACTTTCTGTTGAAACCTTAATCAAGACTACTTTGAGTCAGTTCACAATTCGCAATTAATTAAAGAGAAGAAAGGGGAATTTGAACTCCGTTAATCCCGTTTGGCAGTTCGGTTAAGACACTTAAACCAAATGCCTAAAAAGGCATGGTCAACTAAAGTTTGCGATTTTAAGTGTACAATCTAGAGTTGAAAGCTTTTTATAACAGTTTTCCACGGAAGCGGCTCAAAGCTTGCAGAAGACTTTTAGTAAAAAGAAATACTGCAGAGTAATACCCTAATAATAATAAACAACGCATGCTTAGCAAAGAGAAGCAACATTTGGAAGCAAGTTTAGTAAAGGAACTAGTGACTGAGCTACGATTAATAATGCAGAGTGGAGTCCTAGAGTAATTCTCCATTCATGATCACAGAGTACCATAGAGAGCAAGGAAGTTATATTCTCAGTTGGAAGCAGGATATTTCATGTAAGCTAAGTAGGAGCTTCCAGTTAACAGAACGACAAGAAGTCATAATCAGCGGTCAAAGCACCAGCAGAGGTACTCTGATTTGGAGTAGGAGTTGTTGTACAGCTCTTTTAGCTCATCGAGCTTCATCTTCTTGCTCTGTTTGCACGAGTTGAGACCTTGATCCCGAATTCTCTTGTACAGCCTCATCACAGATACACAGTCCTCGTGAGCACTGTGCTTCCCGCATTGGATCTCATATCCGAGATATGACCTTGTGAGATACTTGAGTGAATGACTTACAAGATTGGTCTTCATGAAGCTCATAATTGGCGTTTTCAACACCTATGTCTTCGTATTTCTCTTCATGTTCATCGTTTTTCATACTCTTCATATTCCTTCTGGTCATCTTAATTTTTGAAACACTTGTTTTTATGAAAAACTTGGAAATACCACAAGCTTGGAGGTTTTGACACCCACATGTACAAACATAGACAAACTACATGATATTTCCTTATGTTTTATCCTCACTCACAAATTTCCGACAATCAACTTTCCGGAAGATCACTCATCTTAAAACTACTCCACCTCAAACACGCTTAACTCTGAAGTTCTCTTAAGAACGTTGACCGAAAGATAATTGTACTTTAGTGACACATATATTAAAATCAATTCTATTAAACATCTCTACAAGTCAGTGAAACCGGGTATCACAGATTTATAGTTTATTTGTAATATATTTATATTTTACTAATATGATACTTATGTTGTACTGACTGTATTATTATACCTATGTTTTTAAAGTTGTAAATGATTTATAATTTATTAAAAATTTCTGCTATAATTTTAAAACCTATGTTTTTGGAAAATATTGATACCACATACAATAATTAATATACAATGGTTGATATTATTATTTTTAAAAATTGTAAATGATTTTTAATCTAGTTTAAATTTAAGCTATAAATTTTTCTTTATTTTCTTCAACTTTAAGCTATAAATTTAAAAATTCGTTTTCGAAAAATATTGATATAATGAGTATTACTTCTTATAATTTGATTGGTTGTACAATTTAAATGATATGTTAATTCATTAAAATCCAGAAATAATTATTTTTGGTTGGGAGATATGAACTGTATTAATTTACTTCAGTTTATTAGTGATTTTGTGTGTTAATTTTCAAAAGAAAAAAGTATTTAAAAAAGCGCCAAAGAAGAGGGGAAGAGGTAGACAAAGGGTCAGAACTCAATAACTCGCACACTAATGAGTAATAGATAATCCAACTGAACCAACATCTTATTCAGTGTTCAGCTACCAGTTTAGCAGTATATATTAAGTAATTTTATTTTCTTCCCTCTCTCTCCTACTCTTTCCATTTAGCTTCCCAAGAAAGAAAAGGGAACCCTTGAAGTCAAAAAACACAAAAAAAAAGAACCCTAAATCCCTAATTGTTGTTCGAAAGCAATGGAGGACGGCGATAGCGCCCCAGTTCGACGATCCCTTGCAAAACGAAAAAAATATGTTGCGTGTTACAAGAGGTACAATTCGTATGGAGAATATGTATATCACATGACGATTTCGTACCATTCAGTTCATCAGCCTCAGTGTGGGGTTTGCTTTAAACACTGTAGATCGTTCGAATCAGTTTGGGAGCACCTTCACGGTATGATTGCGCCTTGGCTCTAATGATTCTTTTGTATATTCTGTTATCTTTTGTTTTTTCTTCGTATGATTGGTGTTTGATTGAGACCATATTTGAACAATGTAGTTCTGGACCATCTCTCTACCATTCAAAGAACAATGTAAAACAATTTTTGCTGAAAAAGGCTGTAAAATCTCTCTTCAAGTATTTGAGGAAGCCACTTCCAGAGCTGAGCATATTAGATATTGTCGTATGTCTGCACCCGCTCCTCTCCAATGGACTCAGACCAATGCTTCTAAATCTAGTACTAGTGGCACACACAAGCCTATAGCAATTGATTGTCAAATGGTCGGTGGTGGTGATGACGGGTGTGTTGACTTGTGTGCAACAGTTTGATTGGTTGATGAAGATGAAAAAGTGATATTTTACACTCATGTCCAACCACAACTCATTGTTACTGATTACAGGTTATGTTCTGTTTTTTTTTTTTTTTTCTATGTTTAGAACTTTCAGTTTTTTTTTGTTGATAAAAAGAATATCAGAAATCCTCATTTTTTGTTGACAAAAAATTATTAAGTCGAGTGAAATCTAGAAGAGATAATAAGATTATAATGTGAAGATGGTTCACGTGTGACCATGTTATTGGCATTTTGTCCATCGTTGGGCATAATTGGTGCAGTCTGTCATCTATGGATTTTAATTCCACTTTAACGATTTACAATGTGTATTGCTGGATAAGTAAAGAAAAATAATATTGGGTTGGTGCTTGAGAGTTGAGACTATATGGGACTGTAATTTTTTTTTTTAATTCTATCCCATTTGTTTTTAACAAGTTTATGAGAAAATATCTATATATATATATAGGAAAAAATGTCATAAAAAGCCTGAACTTTGCAAAAGTGGTGAAAAAAAGCATCAACTTTATATATGTTGAAAGAAAGCTCTAATTTTGATTAACTTTCTAGTTTAATCCTAAACTTTCCTTGACTTTGCTAAATTGACTTTCTAGTTTAATCCTAAATTTTTGTTGACTTTGCTAAATAAGGCACGTCGTTAAATCATCTAACGGAACAAGTTAACGACATTAGATTTTTGATAAGAGGTTCCGTTAAATCACAAAACGATGTCATTTTGTGTTTTTAAAAATTAACAAAGAATAGGCTCGAACCGCTTACCTTCAAGACGTGAAATAACCAGCTGAGTTATGAAGTAGTAGTTTTAATATTATGAAGATTTTGAAGATTTTGTTAAGATTTTGTTAAGATTTCAAATTATGATTCTCCTATCATCTTTATTTTCTTTTATTTACAAATTGTTTGGAATTTTCATATAATACTTATGATTAGTAAAATGCAGAATTTTTTCGGCATATGTTGTGATCTGAATTTTTTTTTAATGAAGATATATTAATCAATCTAAAAAAATGTGTGGTTTAATTTCCACATTGGCGGGTTGGTAAAACTAAATTGATATAGATGATAAATTAATAATTTTTATTTGTTCACAATTATAATATTAAAACTACTACTTCCTATTTCACAAAATAATGATGCAAATACAACAAACAAACAATATAAAACTGTAATATACGTCAAAAAATAAAATACTATAATATTCTAAAATAATTAGTATTCAAAAAGACTAATAGATTTACAGAACAATTCAAAATAAATATTATCTCAAACAAAATAATTTTAACTATTATATTAGAAATCTTTTTAAAATGTTGACCCGTGCTTAAAGCACGGGATATCTCATAGTTTTGTTTTATTAGTGCATTTTTTCTATTTTATCATTGTATAAAACATAATTTTTACAATTAATCCAGTTCCCAAAAAATAAAGGTTATATTTTTCAATAATTTAGTATATCTAAATATAGTTGTTCACATTTATAATTCAATAGTCTGTCTATCTTTGTACATGTGGGTGTCAAAATCTCGAAGCTTGTGGTATTTCCAAATTTTTCAGCTGCTCTAGTTTTCTAAGCTAGTGTTTATCATTAATAGCTTTATTATTATTATTATTGGAACTGCACTAGATTTAGCTGTAGGTTGAATTTTCCTGTGAGCCGCTCACTGCAGATTTCTTTGATAAGCTTTTGGCAAGCACTATATAATGCATTTTCTTTTTCGAGTACCTACCTAATATATACCTATATATAATGACCTTTATTGTGTGTAATTTTCTAAGAACATATATAACTTTGTTCTTCTACCTGAGTGTGGCAGATTCAAGAGATCGTGACTCACATAGATGCTTGTGGTTACATATAGATTCAAAACTTAGTTTCTTAGATGCTTTCAGTTTGCATCTTTCGACTATTGTTTAGAGACACTTTAGACTTAGCTCATGTTTTCCTGAAACAACATATGCTATTGTTTTTGTCATTTTCCTGAAACAGCATATACAACATATATACATTGTAATCTTATATATATGGACGATGTTCTTTTAATTATTTACCGTTTCAAAATTTTTACATAGCAAAATAGAAAAAAAAAAAAAAAAAAAAA
>NC_025685.1:22600013-22625800 GCF_000633955.1 Camelina sativa
AAAAAAAAAAAAAAAAAAAAAAAAAAAAAAAAAAAAAAAAAAAAAAAAAAAAAAAAAAAAAAAAAAAAAAAAAAGCGAAAAGAAGGAGATTCATATATATATATATATATATGGGCTTCTTTGTAAATCAATACGTTTTTTGAAACTTAATTAGCTTTTTGATACAGTCACTTTATATGTTTGTGAGAAGAGAGTTTGCAACACACAACAACCTCTCATACACAAGGGTCACCTAAAGAGACTTGGTCTCAAAGTAGTGATTTGGTTAGCTAACCACTCTCAAATGGACAAAAATGGCTCTCCTTAAGGCTAAGCTTTTGATTAAATGTAAATAATTGGCTTCAAAGCTTAAACTCATGAAATCAAATACCACAATCAATTCTAACCCTTTTCATGAACATGCATGCGACTACTCTAAATTTGTCAGAACTTTCGGGACCATGCATAGATGAAATGATTTGGAACAATCCATATATATGTAATAAATATCCATTGTGTGAGAGTCTCTAGTTTTACTATATCTTAGTCCTTTAGGGTTGTTTCAAAATCCCAACTGTTATGATTCCTACCAAAATCAAACAATTAACACACGTATACTAAATAAGAATTATAAATTTATAACCGACGATGGAGTGTTTTACAACATATATACGAATGTTCCAAATCATGTCGGTGTTTAGACTAATTAAGGTTTTACGTAACTATCGAAATTTTTCAATAAAATAAAAATATCTCGACATCCACAAACCAGATAACAAATATCAAATCATGCATTTGGCATAAGCAACAACACCGTACCAACGCATTTCTCCTTTAATATATAAGGCAAAACAATCAATTTCTAGAGCTATACTATAATTCTAAAATTATATGTTTCCTAGTTGCATATAATCAATATTCACTTGCTTGTTGTAATTTAACAACTTAAAAGTGAAACTCAATATTATTAGGGTTGTTGTTATAAGGTTTTCCTAATCTGATGTACATATATATTATACGGATATAAAGCGTGGAAGGTTTATGTAGGCTAGTGGTTTAAGTGAAACCACCTTAACCAGACACTTTTGGCACCTGATGTCAATCTTTTTCTGTTCTATAATGGAATCAATCCAATGTATGAGTTCCTAACTCTCTCTAAGTAGGTGTAGATTATATTATACTATAAAATAAGAAACTTATTTATGAATATTGGAAATGAATAGACAAACTTTTCTTAAGCAAAATTTAATCACTAAATACAAAATAAATTAATTACACATAAAGTACAAAATCAATTAATCCAATATAAAATTAACAGCCACCTTATAATCATTAATTGTTTGGTAACTTTATCTTTAAATTAATTCTTTATCTATTATAAACTTACTTTTTTAATTTTTTTTAATGTTTTTGCTTATATTTAAATAATAAATAGATTAGATAAAGTATTAAAAAATATCTAAAAAATTTTAAAATAACAAAATTATGTAACATTTCCTCAAAATATAAGTCGCATGTTATCATTTAACTGGTCCACTAAGATTTTTACTAAAATAATTAGTCAAACATTTATTGTATAAAGAAAATTTCACTCTAATTAAGTAAATAAAAATATCTAATTTTTTTTCACTTAAATATGATTACAACTATGTGAATATGACTTGACACATAGTGTTTATAGACAATAATAAACTTGATAATTAAGTTAGAGTGTAAATGGGAAAAGCTAGCAACTTTAAGTAAATGAAGCAAAAGAGGGTAACAAATAAAAAGAATTAGATATTTTCCACTTTGTTAAATTTGGACTTTTCTTGTTTTAGTTGTAGAAAATAACAAAAGAGATTAAAAGCAAAATGGCTATTTTTTCGGGATTTACTGTTAATTAACGCTAAATTACCCCTTAATTATGACTCTTGAAAGACTAATTTCATTTATAAGAAGTAGAAAAAGAGAAGAAGTTAAAAGAAAACAGAAAAAAATAGATAAAAGAGTTAAAGAGCAAACTTTTTTATTTATTTATTTTCTCTAAATTTGCTCAAAAAAGTTATATAATTTAAAGATTTTCACACATAACCCACTCTATAAGATACAACAAATCTCTTCTCTGCATTCACACTCTTGCTTGCCTGAGTCATAACAACATTATCAGAACTCGTCTCCAGCTCAAGCAAGTGGATGATTCGTTGCTGCTACAAAGAAGAATCTATTGGGTCTCTGATTTGATTCGTCTCCGGCGGTGAAAAATGGTACTTCCAATTTCTGGGTTTTAATTCACTTTGAGCGTTTCTTAACTTTTACTCAAAGTTTTGATTTTTATTTTTTGGGTTCGAACGGCAAATGTGTATAACATTTGTTGGTGCAAACTGAATGATCTGTCTTTGTCTAATTCTGTGTGTGTTTGCTTCGTCTGGGCTTCATTTAATTTATGCTCTGTTGGTTAAGTTTATACAGAGATATGATGAACATGGTGCTGTTTTAAGGTTTTTTTCATTTTTCGTTGCTTTCATGGTTGTTATTATTAAATTCATTTAATTCTGAAACCATAGTTTAGTGGGGTCTTTGTTCTTGGCCAATAAGACTATTGAATGCTGTTTGTGTCCTACCCTTTTCGTAAAGTAGTTGTTTTTCTTCAATCCTGTGTTATTGGTCTGTATGGTTTATCACATAGTTTTGAAGTTTTTGTGTTCCTAAATGATATGTATTCGATCTGTTGGTTGTTCTTCAGGCTTGTTCTACAGTTAAAGCTGGCTCGATTATTTGGGTGCAAGATCCGGAGGAGGCATGGTTAGATGGTGAAGTTGTTGAGGTTCATGTAGAAGATATAAAGGTCCAATGTACATCAGGGAAGACGGTATGTAAAGACGACCTTAGATGCACTTTGACTATGCTTAAGGATGGAATCTGTATGTGTTTGTCCTGAGATTGGTTCTCATATACTTCTGTTGATTTTTTTTTTTTCAGGTTGTTGTCAAAGTTTCAAACACACATCCAAAAGATATGGAGGTTCCACCTTCTGGAGTTGACGATATGACAACGCTAGCATATTTACATGAACCAGGAGTCTTACAAAATTTGAAGTCAAGATATGATATAGACGAAATTTATGTGAGCTTCCTTCTCTTTTCCGTTTTTTTTTCTTTCTGTTCTGTAAAAAAATTTGGCCTAAAACATGTTTTTGTTTTGCTTACTTAGACATACACAGGAAGTATTTTGATTGCGATAAACCCATTTAAACAACTACCAGATCTGTACAATGACCATATGATGGCACAATATAAAGGAGCTTCCTTGGGAGAATTGAGTCCCCATCCGTTTGCAGTTGCAGATGCAGCTTACAGGTGCTTGCCGTTCAACTTTGAAGTTTTTTTCTTTCTTTCAGTCTCTTGTAACATTCATCATTGGTTGTTTCCTTTTTGACCTTTTTTTTGTTGTTTTTTCTATTGGGTGTAGACAAATGATTAATGAGGGAATTAGTCAATCAATCTTGGTCAGTGGTGAAAGTGGAGCAGGGAAGACTGAGACTGCTAAATTGCTTATGAAATATCTTGCGAAAATGGGAGGTCGAGCTGTTTCTGACAAAAGGACTGTCGAAGATCAAGTTTTGGAGGTAAATAATGACAAAGATTTTATTATAGACCTTGTGGATTGTCAAAGACAGGATTTGTAGAATTTAGTAATGATTGGTTTCTTTTTTCTTTGTTTGCAGTCCAATCCTGTTCTAGAAGCATTTGGAAATGCGAAAACCGTAAAGAACAACAATTCAAGGTGATAACACACACACACACACACACACACGCAAACTCACACTTTTTCATCACTTTTGTTTTATACTGAATATCCATTGACCAAATATTTCATCACTTTTCATCTGTACAATCATTATTATGTTCCAGTCGATTTGGTAAATTCGTGGAGATTCAGTTTGATCAAAGGGGAAGGATATCAGGAGCTGCTATCAGGACTTATTTGCTAGAGAGATCACGGGTTTGTAAAGTGTCAGATCCTGAGAGAAACTATCACTGTTTTTACATGCTTTGTGCTGCACCGCCAGAGGTACATATGGTTTTTCTTTCTTTTCAAACATACCAGAGTTGATAAAAATTCATCTATCTGAACTCTGATGGCTTCGATATTTGATATATCCATCTATCAGGATACGATATCCACTAAAAAATTCCATTTACCTTCACTCTCTTGTATCCCTTGTTCCCATTTACTGAAAGTTTGAAACTGCACTCTAAGCCCAAATCTTCGAAACTGTTGTCCTGATGCTTATCATTTTCCTTTTATTATATGACAGGACAGAAGAAAACTAAAATTAAAGGATCCAACAGAATTCCATTATCTAAACCAATCTCAATGTATTAAGTTAGAGGGGGTAAATGATTCCAAGGAGTATACTAAAACCCGAGAAGCAATGAGCATTATTGGGATAAGTTTAGAGGAACAGGTAGCTTTTTATCCTTCTCCTAGTAAAAATGGTGATATCGGCATATGAGTTTGTATTTAATGTCACTTTCTTCTCAGGAAGCAATATTCCGAGTTGTGGCAGCTATTCTTCATCTAGGTAATATAGAATTTGTTACAGGAGAAGAACCAGACTCGTCTGTTCCAAAAGACAAGACACACCTGAAGATTGCTGCTGAGCTTTTCATGTGTGTAACTAATTAAGTTGATGACTTTCAGTGTGAAAGTTACTCTTTCTGAAACATAGTTTATCAATTATCTAATGATGTGAGAAAGACCATCATTCCTGACTCCTTGAATGAAATTCGGCAGGTGCGATGAACAAGCACTGGAAGATTCTCTTTGTAAACGTGAAATGGTGACACCTGAAGAAACAATTTCCAGATGTCTGGTTCCAAATGATGCAGCACTCAGCAGAGATGCCTTGGCAAAATTTGTATACGCAAGATTGTTTGATTGGTATGCATAGTATTTACGAGCACATGATTTTCTTGCAGCTGAATGATTCTCTTTCTTGTTCCGAAAGCTACTTCCATTATTTTTTGCTAACCCTCCTTATTGCTCTTGTAGGATCGTAAACAAGATCAATAATTCAATTGGGCAAGATCCTGACTCAAGAAACATGATTGGAGTGCTGGATATATATGGATTTGAGAGTTTCAAGACAAACAGGTGCGTAAGCTGTATGCCTTACATTTGATTAATGCAAAGATACCAGTTTAGAATAGTCATTGGGGTATTAAAAGTCACTATTCTCCTTGATATTACTGTATATTAAGTAAATGGAAAACGGGAGACTTTTAACTTTTTGGAATTTATTCATAAGTCAGTGTTTGCTTTTGTTAAGAAAAATTACATTCTGATATGGAAGAAAGGAGAAAAGTATGACGTGAATGCTTCTTGATGCTTACTAATGCATGTTTTTTTTCCCAGTTTCGAGCAATTTTGCATCAATTTGACAAATGAGAAACTTCAGCAACATTTTACTGCGGTTTGTCTGATGTCTGCTCCTTCTGATAGTTTATTTTTTAAATTCAGTCGTACTCCTTTCTTATCCATGATACTTATTTTGGGCAGCATGTCTTGAAAATGGAACAAGACGAGTACAAGAAAGAAGAAATTGAGTGGAGACACATTGATTTCCCTGATAATCGATATGTTTTGGAACTTATTGAAAAGGTAACTAGTTTCATAACATTTTACCTGCGAGCTCTTTGTGAATAGGTTTCCATTTTAACTCCAATTCGCATGTTCATTATTGTCTTCTTACATTTCAGAAACGTGGTGGAATTATTTCTCTTCTGGACGAGGCTTGGTAAGCCTAATAGCTTCAATTGCTATTATTGCTCATGCATTGTCTCTCCTTTGATTTGAAAGTGTATACCTGTATCTTGCAGCATGTTAAATTCAACACATGTAAAATTTTCTGAAAAGCTGTACGGAACATTGAAAGGCAACAAGTACTTTAGCAAGCCAAAATTATCTCCAACTGACTTCACAATTTGCCACTATGCTGGTGATGTGAGTACAAACCTGTTTTAGCATTATGGATTTATGAAATGCAATCATGTCCTGAATAACCAGTTGATTATTTCTGACAACACTGAGTTATCTTTTCAGGTCACTTATCAGACCGAGCAATTTCTGGAAAAGAACAAAGATCGTGTTGTTGCTGAGCATCAGGCTCTGCTAGGTGCTTCTAGGTGCACTTTTATTGCAGGTCTATTTCCTCCTTTAATGGAAGATGCTAACAAACAGTCAAATTCCTCTTCTATAGCTTCACAATTTAAGGTGCAGTACAATAAGATAGCTTTTACGTAAAAATCGTTCGGTTCACAGGATTACTAAAATTCACTGTCTTGCTTTATCCAGCAACAATTGGCATCATTGATTGAAGGTCTTAATACTACTGAGCCTCACTATATTCGTTGCGTGAAGCCCAATAATCTCCTTAAGCCTTCTATCTTTGAGAACCAAAATATTCTGCAACAGCTACGTTGTGGGGTGAGATTGACTTTCATTTTTAGTTTGTCTGTACATATCTTCTTGTTATTATTCTATGCGAGTTTGAAAATTCTGTATACGCATATTTTAAGGGTGTGATGGAGACAATCAGGGTTTGCCGTGCTGGATTTCCTACACGAAAACGTTTTGATGAATTCCTGGACAGATTTGGTATCCTAGCTTCTGCTACTGTAGATAAGAGGTTTGCCTCTCTCAATTCAGAGGTTGAAAGCTTGCCCAGATATTGTTAAAATTTCTAACTTTTGGCTTGTTCCTATTAGTTCTGATGAGAAAGCAGCGTGCAAGAAACTTCTGGAGACAGTTGGACTCAAAGAATACCAGGTATACGTGTATTATGCACATCATTCTCAATACTCTTCTGGGTAGCCGAGCTTGGGATTTTGATGATACCTTGTTTGATCTATCCTGATTTTATGTGGAGCTTAATCTGTTTGTGTTCTCACAGATTGGAAAGACGAAGGTTTTCCTCAAGGCTGGGCAGATGGCTGAGTTAGATGATCGGAGGACTGAGGTTTTAGAAAGAGCAGCCTGCATTATCCAGTGGAAATTCCGCTCCTACCTGACCCGCAAAAGCTTTATTATGCTTTGCAACGCTGCAATATATATACAGGCTGTGTACAGAGGTATCTAAAATTTGTAAAGAGTATCAGTTAACTTAAACATTCAGACAGTTAGCGAATAATGATGTGACTGTTTCATTTATTATCTGCTTTGTTATCCATCTTTTACAGGTCAAGTTGCTCGACATAGATTTGAGGATTTGCGCAGAGAGGCTGCTGCTTTGAAGATCCAGAAAGCTTTGCGGAACCACCTTGAGAGGAAGAGGTCTTACATAGAAGCTGTTGTTACAGTTCAGTCAGGTTTGCGCAGTATGGCTGCTCGTGACGTACTGCGAAGGAAGACCAAGGCCACAACTGTTATTCAGGTGGAGAATCTTTTTTTAGAGGAACTTTGATGGAAAACATGTCTCTTCCTTTTACTGTTCATCTTTGAGTTGTGCAGACTTTTTTCATTCGTCAAATTTCTTCTAGACTCTGATTTCTGAATCTCCATTGCATATACCAGAGCCATTGCCGTAGACGCCTGTCCGAGTTGCACTACAAGAAGCTGAAGAAAGCAGCAATTACGTCACAAAGTGCATGGAGAGCAAGGCTAGCCCGTAAAGAATTGCGAAAGCTTAAGATGGTGTGCTTTTCTACCTCTCGCTTCTGTCTGTATCTATTTATTATTTTACGTTACAGTCTAATGTTTGGTCTTTTGATGAGCTTAAAAACTAAGTTTAAATGAGTTTACATGATGAAACTAGCAGCTGGAAATAGCCCTTTCCATTTTATTGTCTTGAACAAAGACGGAATATGTTCACTTTTTCTTTAAATGAAAAAATTGCAGCAATGATACCTTCATATTTCGTGCAGGCTGCAAGGGAAACTGGAGCCCTTCAAGCTGCGAAGAGTAAGCTTGAGAAGCAAGTGGAAGAACTCACATGGAGACTACAGCTAGAGAAACGCACTAGGGTCAGATAACACAGCTCTTAATCTTTTTCGGGTTTTCACCCATCCTCAAAAGTTTTTTTTGCTAGAAACCTTTATCTGGATCCTGATTCAATACATCCTTCACCGATTTTGTGGCTTTTACGTTGTAGGTGGACGTGGAAGAAAGAAAAAATCAAGAAAATGCAAAACTGCAACTAGCGTTGGAAGAAATACAACACCAGTTCAAGGAAACCAAAGTGTCGCTCTTAAAGGAAGTGGAAGCTGCAAAAAGGACTGCAGAAACTGTTCCTGTTGTAAAGGAGGTTCCTGTTGTTAACACCGAGCTAATGGAGAAACTCACAAGTGAAAACGCAAAACTCAAGGTATGGAATTTGCTCTATTACCTTTTTGACTTCTGCTTCTTAGTAAGGATTTCAAAGCTGTGGAAAACAAAGAAATATTTGGAATTTCATATCTCTTTCATATGCAGTCTCTGGTAAGTTCGCTGGAGCAGAAGATCGATGAAACAGAGAAAAAATTTGAGGAGACAAAGAAAATTAGTGAGGAGAGGCTGAAGAAGGCTTTAGACGCTGAAAGCAAAATTGATAATTTGAAAACCGCCATGCACAAGTATTCACTATTGGTCTTTTGGTTATTGAATTTCCACAGAGATATTAAGGTTTTCATTACCCACTGACAGTCAACATATGCGCTTTTTCTTCATTTGCAGTCTCGAAGAGAAACTAAAGGAGGTGAAATTTGAGAATACCTTTTTGAAGGAATCTGTGTTGACCACTCCTGTTAAGACATCATCAGGACGTTTCCTCTCTACTCCAGTAAAGGTAGACATGCCAGAGAAATATTTAGATGTGACTCTCTCAATCATCCTAATTACAAGATTGCTCTTATTTGTGCAGAACTTGAAAAATGGCCTTCACACTAGCGAAGAAAGTCAATTCAGTGTAAATTATGTTCCTTTCATTGTCTAGTTTTATCTGAAGTTCTGCTCCATTTGTTTGTATATCTTTAAAAGCCGCCTTTGCAGGGAGCGGAGTTTACAACACCGCCAAAGATACAAGAATCAGGATCTGACACTAAGTCAAGGGGATCCCATATTGATCCTCAACATGTATGTTGTTTAGTTAAGTTACACTCGTATGTGTTTCTCATCTTTAATATATCCCCTCTTTGGTTGATGAGAGATTTGTTTTTTCTTGGAAAAGGAGGATGTTGATGCTCTTATCAACTGTGTCACAAAAAATGTGGGATTCAGCCAGGGGAAGCCTGTAGCGGCATTTACCATCTACAAATGTCTTCTTCATTGGAAATCATTTGAAGCAGAAAAAACAAATGTGTTTGATCGTCTTGTTCAAATGATTGGTTCTGCTATAAAGGTATTAAAACAGGATGTCTAAGTCTGTAAAAATTTAGTTTCTATCAGAGTTGAATGATTAGTGATTCTTGTTATCAGTATGAAGATAACGATGCTAATTTGGCATATTGGTTATCCAATACATCAACCTTATTATTCATGCTCCAACAAAGCCTGAAATCTGGAGGAACGGGGGCCACTCCACTTCGAAAGTCACCTTCCTTAGTCCGATGGATGACCAAGGTAAACATACTCTTCCTCTGTTTTTTTTTTTTGGCAATCTTGGGCTCCAAAAATTAAAAGTTCCTGACCTTCTCTATACCAGGGTTTCCGTTCTCCAGCGGCTGAAGCTATTCGACCAGTTGATGCCAAGGATCCAGCTTTGCATTTCAAGCAGCAACTTGAAGCATATGTTGAAAAGATTATTGGAATCATTTGGGATAACCTGAAAAAGGAGTTGAACACTTTCGTTACTCTCTGCATCCAGGTGCTGTGATCCACAATGCTTCTCTACTTTCATCTTTCCTATGTATGTGTGTTGTACCTGACATGAGAGAATCTTTCTAGGCACCAAAAACATTTAAGGGGAATGCGCTAATATCTATAACCACTGCTAAATACTGGCAAGAGATCATTGAATGCCTAGATGCACTGCTAACCACACTAAAAGAGAGCTTTGTATGTGAAAGTCGTTTCCACTCACTGCTCTTATCTCTCTGAATGTCAAGAAATTCTTATAGCTTATTATTCTTACAGGTTCCTGCGGTTCTTATTCAAAAGATATTCTCTCAGGCTTTCTCACTCATCAATGTCCAACTATGTAACAGGTGAGAAATTGTTATTGCCTATTATGGAATATGTATCTCTATGATACGCAGACTTTAATCGACTTCTTCTTTCTGATCTGCAGCCTTGTCACACGACCAGATAACTGTTCATTTATCAATGGAGAATATCTAAAATCTGGTTTAGAAAAGTTAGAGAAATGGTGTTCCGAGACAAAAGAAGAGGTATTCCCAAGTACAGTTTCCTTTCTCTTCTTTTGTTATCTGTCATTTGGTTTATACATAACACAATATCTCGTCTGTGATACCCGTCTCTGATAGTATGCTGGCTCATTATGGGAGGAACTCAAACATACCAGACAAGCTGTTGGATTCTTGGTATGTTTAAATTGTTTTGAAATTTAAGAAATGTCGCCTAAGAAAATTAACTTTTAACTTCCCTTGAAATGAGTAAAGAATATGCATTTCTCACATATGTGCTCCTTGAATTTGCGTCTGCAACAGCTCATCCATAAGAAATACCACATCTCGTACGATGACATTGCAAATGATCTGTGTCCAGTAAGTCTCTCTATCAACCAACTCTTTTTCCGGTAGCTGATGAGTTTTGACATTGTAATAACGCTCGCGCCGTCTTTCCATCACTCAGAACCTTCAAATACAGCAGCATTTCAAACTATGTACTCTGTACAAGGATGAAATCTACAACACAAAGAGTGTTTCCCAAGATGTAAGCTTTCTGAGGAAATAGATCTCTTCCCTTGACATATATGCTCTTTAGAATCTGCTGCTTTAGTAGTTTAATTTAATGGTCGCTCATTGATCAACAGGTAATTGCAAGCATGACAGGAGTTATGACAGACAGCAGCGACTTCCTGTTAAAAGAGGATTCTAGGTGAGTTATGGATTTGCATCTATGCTTATAAAGTCATGTCCTTTTTTGCTTTCTAGAAACTAACAAAACCGTTCCTTGGGCATGAGCAGCAACATCATATCCTTCTCGATCGATGACTTATCAAGTTCAATGCAAGATAAGGACTTCGCCCAAGTGAAACCAGCTGAGGAACTTGTGGAGAATCCAGCTTTCGTTTTCTTACAATAGTAGTAACTCAGAGAAACCAAAACTGCCTGCCCCTTTCAAGAACACCATCCAAAAAAACAGGAGGAAGAATTTAAGAGAAAATTGCTGCGAAGAATTTTTAGATTCGCCGATTCGTTTATCATTTGTAACTCTCTAATCATCCCAGAGGTTTCATAAGAGTATATAGTAGTATGTTGTTTTTGCTGGGAGTAAACAAAAAGAGAGTGACAAGCTTTTTTTGGCTAATGTTTTCATTTTATTTAAATATAATTTTATTTCTTTTTGTAATTTCAAAATTTATTTTTAGACAAAATTGACATTCATTTATCAGTATCACATTCAGAAGAATAATCGTAAGATTTGGGCCTTAGTGAGTTGAAATAGGCCTTTAAAATAAGCTCTCTAATGGTTTAGAATGAGCCCAACAGTGGTAAAAGCTTAGTGTGTGTTTTCGTGGAGAAGACAGACAAATGGCTAAAATCAGGCAAATGTAGTAGTAACCTTTGTTGTGTTATCATCTCTTTTCTTTTCTTTTCTCCTATCTCGATCGGTAATTTAACTCATTAGGGTCTCTCTCTCTTTCTCTGCTTCTCTGCAAATTTTCTCAATCTCCGCCGTTTTGGTTCCATACGGTTTCTGGGGATTTTTTTTTTTTACCGATTAAAATTTTTGGGTTTTCGTTTTTTTACTCAGGAACCTTAGAAACCCTAGTTTTGATACATTAGCTTTAGAGAGAACCTTCCATCGATCCGTGTACAATAAAAAAAAAATAATTGTGTTTTTTTTTTTTTTTTTAATTTGGGATTGGATTTTAAGTAACGAGTTCGAAGATGCCTCCGAAGCAACAACCAAAGGCTGATTTGGCGAAGAAGCAGAAACAAGTGGAAGACAAAACATTCGGGTTGAAAAATAAGAACAAGAGCAAGAACGTACAGAAGTATGTTCAGAGTCTCAAGCAATCTGTACAGCCCAAGCCCGATGCATCTAAAGCTGCAGCTAAGGTAACCCACTTCAGATTCCTGTGATTGGGTTTTGCTTTTTCTTGCTTAATGGATTGAAGCTAGTTCTATAGTGGATTTGAATTTATCCTAATGAGTGAGAGAGATGAATCTGTTTTGGAGATTTAACTGTCTATTCGGAATAAGTTCTCTTTACCAATAAAAAAAATGGTTCTTTTTGAGGACAGAAAAAGAAAGATGAAGAGAAAGCGAGAGAACAGGAATTGAATGAGTTGTTCAAGGTAGCTATTAGTCAGCCCAAAGTTCCTGTAGGTATGTATGTTTATTTTTCATGGAATGTCTTAACTGAAAGCTTGTGCCTTTGTTCTTGATATTGTTTCGCTAGTTCGTTCACTTTGTGTTTAGGTAGGATTTTATTGAATATGGTTTGTGGTTTATGGTAGGTGTGGATCCAAAGTCTATACTTTGTGAGTTTTTCAAGGCCGGGCAGTGTCAAAAGGGTTTCAAGTGCAAATTCTCTCATGATTTGAACATTCAAAGGAAGGGTGAGAAGATTGATATTTACAGCGATAAGCGTGATGAAGGTAAAAGCAGCGCTAGTGTCTCTATATATCAATCCCTTTGGTCCTTTGGATGATGTTCTTATTTTTGCTTTTGTTTATATTGCTTTAGATGGAGATATGGATGAGTGGGATCAAGAGACCCTTGAAAAGGTTGTCGAATCTAAGAAAAATGAATATAATCAGAACAAGCCAACAGATATCGTAAGTTGTTTCTCTCTCTCTATTACAGACTTTTTAATTGTATGCTTGTCCGGACATGTTGCTTGAGGGCTTCCTGTTTCATAACACATGCTTAGTAGTAGCTTTTCTCTTGGTAATGCACTGTTTGTGTTCAAATATACAACCTTTAACATGGATTATGTGAACTGATGCATTAGTTTGGGTTACATTTGCTCGTTTTACTGTGATTAAGCTTTAGCTGATATGGGTTCACCTTATGATGTACTTCCTTTAGCTAATAGCACGGTTAATCTTGGGAGCCAGTTTGCCTCCCGTTGTTCCCTTGTTGTTTTCTGCTCGTTTGGATCATGCCTGACAAGAGCTCATGCTCTTGGTGATGGTAGTGCGAATCATAAATTATGATATAATTGTTTCTTAACTTGATTGTTAGCTAATTCTATGCTAGAAGTAGTAATGTCCCTGCGTACTCTCTCAAGAAATCGTCTGCATAAACTTTGTCTGCCGAGTTCATTGACTTGTAATTGTTTTTGTGTTCACTAATATGTAATAGGTTTGCAAGTATTTTCTGGATGCTGTGGAAAAGAAACAGTATGGGTGGTTCTGGTCATGCCCCAATGGTGGCAAAGAGTGTCATTACAGACACGCACTTCCTCCTGGATATGTCCTGAAATCTCAAATGAAAGCACTCTTGGAAGAGGAGTCATCAAAGAAGATGGCAGTTGAGGACGAAATCGAAAACGAGGTTTGATACTCCACTGGTCTTCCCAATCTGCTCGTAACTGCTAGGACCCTGAACTTGACTTGTGAGACCCATGTTTTCTTGTTCTATGTTTCAGCGTGCAAAACTGCAAACGGCAACACAGATGACTCCTGCGCTATTTATGGAATGGAAGAGGAAGAAAATAGCTGAGAGAGATGCAGGATTGGCTGCTTCTCAAGCAGAAAGAGCTAAGAACGACCGTATGAGGTAGACCCATTCTGATATCAATCTTCAATGTGACTCTGTTTTGTATAAGCTGACTCATTTGTGTGGATATGTAATCTCAGTGGTCGGGAGCTGTTTCTGTCCAATGCAAGCTTGTTTGTGGATGATGCTGAGGCTTGTGAAGAATACGAGCGGGAAAGAGAGCAGGAAGAGACTGAACAAAAGGTGAGATCTCTCTCTCTCTGTCTCACTCTCACTTACTATTTAAACCAACCAAGTCATGTTAATGGAATCATGAGTTTTTTGCTTATCAGGCAAAGAACAAGGAAACAGAAGCAGGGACGAGCAAGAGTAGTGGTGATGGTGAACAGAGTTCGAAACAAGTCGATGAAGAAGATGAAGACGATGACGATGATGATGACGACTTGGACATGGATGAGCTGGATGAACTGGAAGCAAGCTTGTCGAAGACATCGATCCAGATTCGTGAACCAAACAATGAAGGGTCATCTTGAGATGGAAACATGGTTCAAGAGAAACAGGTGGTGGAAGAGAGAAAGCACATGTTTTGTTTTATGTACTTTCAATAGATTGGATTTTGCAGACACAAACCCTATTTGAGGGTGTTGAATAATCTCTGTTACTGTCTTAAATGTCTCTCATTCAAGGACTAGTAGTCTCTTTTTTTTTTTTTTTTTTNCATCAGTGAACCTCGCAAACATGACATGGACGTCTCTGAATTCAAATCCAGCACTCTCTTTCTCCACGTTAAGGGGAATCAAAAACTTCGGCATAGTACCTTTCAGGAGAGGTTTAAAGCCCACTGTTATCGGAATCGCCTCGTGGCCACCACTCCGTTCTTCTTCTTCTTCTTCTTCTTCTGTTAGGGCCATGTCTTCTTCGTCGTCTTCTCCATTGGAGGAGACTGTTAAAACGACTGTGGCACAGAACCCTGTCGTTGTTTACTCCAAATCCTGGTGCTCGTATGGTTCACTCCTCTTTGTAAATCACAATGCT
The DNA here is from genome assembly GCF_000633955.1 of Camelina sativa. Lineage (NCBI taxonomy): Eukaryota > Viridiplantae > Streptophyta > Magnoliopsida > Brassicales > Brassicaceae > Camelina > Camelina sativa. The sequence goes on from NC_025685.1 coordinate 22,614,839, forward strand.
TTTTGTTCAATTAGAGGAACCTAGTTTCCCGATTTCCCTAGATATCAATATTGATACTTTTGCTTAAATTTTGAAATGGGTTTGTTCTTGTGGTGAAGATACTCGTCTGAAGTGAAGTCCTTGTTCAAGAGTCTTCAAGTTGAGCCACTGGTTGTTGAATTGGATGAACTTGGTATGCTTTCATCACTCTATTGTATATTTTTATTTCTGGTTCTGATTATTTTGCTATAATGGTTTTGCTTATGTGTTGATATTGTTTAGATCGGTGAATGGTAAAGCTTGTTACAAGTAGCCTATTGTTTCCAAGTAGATATGGTTCTTGCTCCTCTTCTAGTTGGCTTTGGTTGCTTGGTTGGTAATGTTTGTGGATTAGATTCTGATGAAGGAGGGTTGATATTTAGGGGGGTTTCTAATGCCCCGTGATACCTTTACATTTTGGAGTAGTTTCTGTGTGTTTGTCTCTGTAGTAGTATTACTTTTGAGGCAAAAGATTGGCTTGTTGATGAGAAATCAATTGCTAGGGTATTTGTAATGGCTTAAAACCTTACACATTGAAGATTCTTACCTTCCTGTTGATCTCAGACAGTATGCTTCTATTTTTGACAAACTGTTATCCAATTGCTATCTTTTTCGTTGACTTTCCAAAAACCATTTGTTCTTTGTTGTTTTGTTTTGATTTTTGGGTAAACCATCTATGCCTCAGGGTATTGGTCTTAAACGTTTACAAATGTTTTGGTGGTTTTTTGGCATCTCCAGGTTCAGAGGGGTCGCAGCTGCAGAATGTGTTGGAGAAAATTACTGGACAATACACTGTTCCCAATGTCTTCATCGGTTTGTTATTTTTTTTTCATTTGCATCAGTTACTAACACTCTGATATTTTTTCTTGATTCTCTTCCTGAAAACACAATGTTCGCAAACACGAAACTGCAGTGAAATCTTAGTCACCGCATTTGCGATGACCATCACATAAACAAATCGGATTTTGATATAATGTTTTTGTTCATGACCAGGGGGCAAGCACATTGGTGGCTGCTCTGGTACACTCTCTTCTTTTCTTTCCTCAACGCTGATGTTCTTTTACGCTTTTGTGTGCATTGGCCATCAAGATAATACTCAATGTCTTGTGGTTTTTCTGATAACTTGATATGCATATCATTATTGTTGAGCAGATACATTGCAGATGTACAATAAAGGAGAGCTGGAGGGAATTATAGCTGAAGCCAGTGGAAAAACAGGTCAGACCTAAGGGAGATTTAGAGATGGAACTGTTTGGGGATTTCTTCGTGTTTTCTTTTTGTTTGATATCAGAACCTCTGAATAAAATGATTGAAGTCGAGATGATTTGGTGTTTGAATTTATTGTCTATATAGAGATATTCATTAAGACTCTATTGTGTTTCTTTTCATGTAATTCAAATCCAAGTAATAAATAGCCAGGCCGGGTGTCGTGACTAAACCGGAGTTTGATCTGAATCACAGCTTACGAGTTTGCAACCAATTTCCGAGGTTGCTAAAATGCATATGGGAAATCTATCTTGAGATTGTAAAAGTTGATAAACTTTTTGGTACATACGGTTAGGTTCAAGATTACAAAACAGACAAACCAGTTTAGAGATAAGAAGAACCAAGTCTCTCATTTGACTTCTTCGATCTCGTCCAGTGCGTAGTTGTTGGTCGATATATTGGCGTAGTTCACCTTCGAGAACCGAACCACAACCGGATATCGGGACTTCGGGTCCTGACAATTTAAACCGGAGTATACAAGATGAAACGAAATCGAACCGTTAGATCATAAACTAGGAAAGTAGATGCATTACCTGATCAACGGCCACAACTGATCCAACGTTCTTGTACCAGTAGGATTCTTTCCTTAGAATCTTAACCTATAATAATAAGTCCCCGAAATTTCATATAAGTTTCACATTGATCGCATAACTGTAAAACTAATCTAAATAGACCAGAAACTTCAAATTGTAGTAGATACAAAAAAAAAAAAAAAAAACTCAGCTCAAATCTATACACATGCATCACAGATTATGTACTATGAAATAGGTGACCTTGGATCCTCTCTTGGGGCCAATCGGAGGAGGTTTAGCCTTGGCGGCCGGAGCTTCCTTCGGAGCAGCAGCAGGGGCGGTGGTGGTGGTGGAAAAAGGCTCCGACGAGGGGGTTGCCGGAGATGCATCATCAGCCGCTCGGACTACTAGCCTCGAACCGAAGCTTCTCATTGGCAAGAAAGAGACGATGGTGGCGTTTTTCGAAGAACCGCCGCCGCCGACTACAGCCGCCTTGACATTGGCCGTCAGAATAAATCCGGTAGCTGCTGACGTCATCGCCATCTGTGTGATGTTTTTTGAGGAGAGAGTACGGTACAGATACAGAATGTGTTTGGTTTGTGTTGTTGCGTGATCCAAAAAAGAGACTTGGCATCAAAAAAAAAAGAAAAAAAAAAAAGACAAAGATTGAGATTGTTTTGCTTAAAACGAATCGTTTTCGCCACTTGTAGTATGACACGTGTCATCACAAATACTCATCATCAGTGTCTTCTGGATAATGTGATGACGTGGCAACACTTGGAAAGGAAAAAAAAAATCCGAGCAAAGTATCTCTCTCTCTCTATAGTGTGATTAGGGTTGCTTTTTGGCGCCAAAATTCATTCATTTGTCTTCTTCTTTCACCGATTTCAAATTCTTGAGAATTCGCCCAATGGACGCGTGAATGATGATGTGAAATCTCTCCTTCTTCATCTTTTTATCTCCTTTGTGAATTACATAGCAGCGTTTGATTTTGAATCAGAATCACAATCCTCCGGCAGATCGATTTCGGTAAATCAGTGATGAGAAGAAGGAATCACCGAACCAAAGCTGACGAAACCCTAAATAAGACCGACCCACAACAAATTGGGTTCAATTTTACTGATCCGTCGAGCTCTCAGGCTAATTCAGGTATTTTTCCAACCTCGATTTCGTTTTCGTGACTCTGTTTTTGTTCGTGTGTGTGTGTGTGTGTGTTGGAATTTTTCATTCCTTTTTTGGTTTTAGATTTGAAACGCAGGAGAAGGGTGAGTTTCGACGACGATGTCGATCATCATCGGATCCCCTTAAACGAAGCTCAGGCCGGACGATGTGAGTGTTCGCGTCTAGCCATGGATTCACACCTATAAAGTTCTGTATAAATGAATTTGATTGTAAATTTGATTCACATTGCAGCGATTGATGCTGATGCAAAGACCTCTGAGTTTGCCTTCTTTAAGAAGTTAAAGTCTGGTTTTGGTCACTCCTCTGAATCATCATCTTATGACTCTAATAAAGCATCAAACAAGGTGGTCAAACAAAATCCGAGAACTTTCGAATCCAGAGTCAAACCAGGAGGTACCAATTTGAGGTTTATCATCTGGTGTCTCTTGTGATTTGATGGATAGTTTCTGCTTTGATTTTCATCTCTTCTTTATGTTTTTAAAAATTCAGAACGTGCAGCAGCAGCAACGGACTGTGAAGCTAATGATAGATCCAAGAGTTGTAACTTCTCCACACCCATTCATAGTGCTACTAGACGTGGTAATTCATGTGGCTCTGCTATGTTATCTGGTGTCAATTTGACTCAAAGGGATGATGTTATAGGTTTGTTAGCGGAACTGTTACTTCGATTTCTTGGTGTATGTTTGTGCTACATGATATGCTCTCTTGTATCTTATTGTGACAATCTTGTTTCCATTACATGTTGCTTACACATCTCTTACTGGTATTTTTGGGAACTAGGTGTGATCCGTTTAAGTTCTTCTGTTTTTTTTTTTTTTTTTTTTTTTTTTTGCTGTTTATAGAAAACTATCCGGGGAAATCTTCTTCATCATTGAGTAAAGAAAAGGACACAGTTCCAAGTGGTAGCAACCTGAGATCTGCAAGTGGAGGTAGACTTTGTATGTCCTAGTTCTTAGACTGCTCTTACTATGTCAAAGAAGCAAAACATACTATACGTCAATAATAAAGAAACATGGTTTATGAATTATCAGGAATCAGTGATGAGAAAGGAGACATATTCTTTGTGAAGAGAAAGAAACTGCATCAGTGGATCAAAGATACATGGTTTTCTGAAATCCCTGAGATTACTTCAAACGGGTACACAGTAGTTGTTTAACTTATCTAAATCTCAATACTTGTTTCTATAATGCACTCAGAAGAAGAAACATTTTTCAGGCACGATTTAGTTTCTGTTCTCTTAACCCGGCTGTTCCCTGGTGCTGAGGAGACACATGTAAGCTTGATAGAATCCCTGACTACTTGTCAATTGCTTACCTTGATCTACCCTCAGCACTTTTTGTTTCTTCTCAGCCCTCTAGGCTTTCCAAAGAGAGGACGGATAGAGTCAAAAGAAGAACGTTTGTTGATGCTCCTGGATCAAAGTTTCTCAAGAGGTCTCATGAAAGCTATAGAGAAGTTGACCGCAGTCTGCAAATGGAGGACAGATTGATCCCTTGGCAGGGATGGCTGGAAAATAACATTACCCCGAGGCTGCAGTATCAAACAGGTCATGTTCAGAGTAGTTTTATCCCAAGAGATCCCGAAGAGATTAGATTTCCCATCTTATATCCTAAGGAATCAGTTTATCGACCTGAAGAGATTAGCTTTCCCATCTTATATCCTAAGGAATCATTTTATCGACCTGAAGAGATTAGCTTTCCCATCTTATATCCTAAGGAATCAGTCTATGGACCTCCACTGTTGAAACAGAAGGCGTGCCTGTCATTTCCTGTTGAAGAAAATTTGGACTCTTCTCCCATATCTAGCCTCCATTTCAGAAACTACAAGCCTGTTTCAATGAATTACCACAGAGAAGATAGTGGATACAGCTCAGAGGACTTGTCACATGAACATAGAGACCCTTCATCTGCATTTCTTCTCGAGTGGAATACTGAAACCGCAAGCACCAGAAAGACAGATGATTTTCCACTTAGTTATAACACAAGACTCATCAGATATCCAAATGCATCATCCTCATCATTGAATGATAATCCATGGAGCTCTGACTATTCTCCATCCCATGATTTGGTTACAAGGGAGCTGTACCCTTTACCCCTGCTCTCTCATGACACTTCCGGCAGTTTCTTCTTACCAACAACGAAGCAATCCAACCATTTTGAGCCTGAACTCGAGAGGAATATTATTGATGACGAAGATGCGGTTGCTGCAAACCAGAATCTCCAGACATCTCATTTCACAGATAGCTCAGATTGTTTAGCCAGAGACTACACATACTATCGTAATCTTTCAAACTCTCCAGTGGATCATTGCCATTTTAAAGTCCCTGGATGTGAGATAGCATCCTTCCCATTTTCCAGCGTCAGCAATTCAAATTTGTTGAAAGCGTCAAGTCCTACACCGAATGATCGTTTTAAGTCTCATGATTGGATACCCTTTCGGTTTTAGTCACCTCAAGCTTGGATTGATTCATAGAATGGCTACGAGCTTAAAACAGCAACTGAGAAGAACTACTCAGAACCGACTTTGGTTGCCGTAGGTCAGCATCTCTCTGACTTGTGAACATTTTGTGTCATGTCATTGCTCTGCATTCGTTTAATGAACACATATAAGTCAGAAGACGTAGATGAACGAGATGTTAAAAGATACAGATAATTGCTCTGCATTCATCTCTCTGAATTGATAGTTTTAGATGTTGTCCAAACTTCATTACTGATGAATTGATTGAAGGAGATGTAGATGAACGTTATGATTCGATTCGACATAGACTGATATATATGGTTGAGATGTTAAAAGATCTTTTAAATGAAAGTTATTCATGGGGACATTAGTAATTGGTTACCATTCTTGACGTTTCTTCCTCTTCTTTTTGTTTATGTCCTCTTTTTTTTGATGAATCTCTTAGACCCTTCTCAACTACCAAAGTAGTTGGAACCAGATTGAGAAAAGGTGGGATTAAAAAAGAGTATAAGGCATGTGATATGCGAATGCAAATATATATGTATATGATTGGTTATTTGATAATTGCTTCCTGCTTCCTATTCAATTTGATGGCATTTCGTTACACATCAATTATTATTACTCTCCCGAATAAATATTGTAACTATGATTTCTTTATGTGTATGATCAGCTGAAAATTTTGTAACCTTAAAATTTGTAGAATGGACTAACTTAGTAGAGTTATTACTTGGCTAACAAAATTCGTTTTGTCTTGTTTTTATTTTTATTTTATTTCAAGGAAGATGATCTCAATTCTCAATGCATATTCACCAACCAGATGCATCAGATCTTAAACTAAAACCTCTAAATGTTTACTTAGCTAATTCTTGTAGTATTGTTTTGTTCTGTTTTTAGAAAAAATGTGTTGGTGCGGGAATTGGCACCCCCTATATACCGATCTAAACATGCAAGGAAACCGGTTATCCAAATCGAGAGTTCGAACAATAATGGATTCGGGCTTCAAGCGGAGGCCCAATATCATCAAGAAGCCCAGTTCCGAGGTGAGGGACCGACTTCTCACCTCATCCAGCGGTTGACCTAATAAGAAGAGAGAAACTTTCCTAATCAGCTGGACTACGATTTGGAAAATTGATATATTCTGTAAATCTAAGAAAGTCTATAAATAAAGGGCGATCCTTTCATTGTAAAAGGATCCAACAATTAATACAAAAAAAACCCTAATTCTTCTACTTTTACTTGTTCTTAAGCAAAAACCCTAGCTTGATCTTTAAGAGATTCAATTCTTCTTTCAATTTCTAGTTCTAATCCGATTTCTTAGAGAGATAGTGTTATTGAATTTGTTTCCCCTTCAAACAAATTCATTGTGTGAAACTCAGTTTCTACAATTGGCGCCGTCTGTGGGGACGCTAAGTTCTCAAATCACTTCTCTCTCAGATCCCTTCGAAACCCATCTAGCAACAAAGACCATGTCTCCAGCATCCGACGACGGTGTCACCGACGCAACCGCTCCCCAACAAGACAACCCGGTCATCGGAGCCACCAACCCGCAAGAGGTCACCGCAGGCTCACCTGCCACACTTGTCTATGTCCGACGTCACCTCGGTACATCGGAAAATCCAGCTGACCGCTCGATGATTCCCTCAGTCGAAGTGGAGGATGTTCAAGCACCCCATCACGGAACCCAGGAGCCTAACGAAGAGCCACCCGTTGACGACTCTGGCGCTAGACAGACTTCGTCCGCACATATCAGCGGTCAGTCTTCCCAACTCGTCTCTATGGACGACCTCTGCCTCGTGTTCGGAACGATCTCAAAAGATCTTTTCAAGGCGATATCTAACACGAACCAACGGATGGACGCAATGGAAGGAATGGGTCCCTAAACCGAAGGAATGGGTCCCTAAACCGACATCTGTTTAACGACCCTCCACCTTCAGCCTTCCGCTCTCAAAACCAACACATACCCTCAGTGCTAACCTCGGAGGTACAACCCCATGTCGGGCAAACCTCTCAAAGGAATCCGGATCCCGCTTCTTATCCCGAATTGGAAGAGATTCATCTCAAAATCCGGGATATGGGGTCCTTCCTACACCGGGCTGTGAGCACAGCTCCAGAGATCGACAGGATGTTCGAGGCCACACAGCGAACTCCGTTGACCACTCGAATCCTGGAGACCTACGTCCCAACCATAAAACTAAGGCTCCCAACCTACGAAGGGACGAAGGATCCAGTACAACACATGACCTTGTTCATGGCTATTGTATCCAAGGGTAGATTTACCGAGGAACAGAATGATGCTGGTCAGTGTTAGTTGTTCGTCGAAAGTTTGATAGGGAACGCATTAACTTGGTTCTCTCGACTTCCGGTGAATCTACCGGATCTTCATAGAACGCGGTATCTCCAGCGCTGAATTATGGAAATAGTCTAGGAACCAGGAGAAGCTCTGCGGCAATACCTCACCAGATTCAAGGAGAAGTACGCCAGCCTCTCGGTCATAGAAGACGTTGCGATCGCCGCCTTCAAGAAAGGACTCATTCCCGGGTCACCTTTGCAAGTGGACCTCAATATCCGAGAGGCCAAGGATTTGGATGATGCGCTTCATCGGGGATCTCGTTTCGCATATGTCGAGGAGGACGAAGAAAAGCGGACCGTGAAGGCCCCCTCAACGCGCCCGGCCTCGGTGAAACAAAAAAGCCAGACGGTTACCAGGAGCCCCAGAAACATCACGATCCAAGAGATCCCAAGCGTGGTGTAATCAACACGATATCCGAAGGTGGAGAGCAGAGCACTGCGCCTTCAGATTCACAAGAGGAGCTCTTCTGTGTTTTTCACATGTTCGAAGGCCATTCTACGGCCGAGTGTAAACATCTTTCCAACTACCTGGACGAAAAATACTTGTCCAGCGAGATCAAGGCTACCTACCTGTAGAGCTCGTGGAGGTAGAGGTCATAGGGCCAATAACCCACCAAATTCTACGCCGAGCGAGCAGCAACAATCATCTCTCGTCGCACAACAGAATAGTCCAGCGGAAGAAATCTTGGGACCGCCCAAGCGCCAAAAAGGACAGCAACCCAAGAAAACCCCAACTCGGGACCGTATCTCCATGATTATCGGTCAAACCGATGAATGCAAGGACTCCGTCCGGGCCCTATAGAAACGTGTGCGTCAGATCTGTAGCGTTCAGGCGATCTCCGAGGAAGAGCTGCTTTGTACAGACCCCATCATGTTTTCAGCCGAAGACGCGAAAGAGATCCACCATCCTCATAATGATCCCCTAGTCGTGGAAGTCGTAATGAACGAGTTCAACGTAGAGCGAGTTCTAGTGGATATTGGTAGTACGGTCAACGTTCCATTCTGGCAGATATTGGAAAGAATGGACGTGACACCAGAACAAATCAAACAAGAATCCAGAACGCTGACCGGATACGATGGTGAAGCCAAAATGTCAATGGGCGATGTGAAGCTGCAAGTCCGATCGGGCGGAGTAACCCGAAAGACCAAGTTCGCAGTCATAGACGCTCCGCCAATTTACAACGCCATCTTAGGTTCACCATGGATCTAGTCAATGCAGGCAGTCCCTTCCACCTATCACCTTTGCGTTAAATTTCTAACCGCCACTGGGATTTACACGCTATATGGCGACCAAAAGATGGCCAGGACCTGCTCTATTATCGAGAAAAAGCAATGGCGAAAAGAGGACGTGTAGCAATTACTGAGCGAGGATCACCTAGTCGATCCTCATAAACCGAAGCGAGATTGGCTAAAGGCTACAGGGTGCCGAATTATCCAGGTCAACATAGACGAAACGGACCCCTCCCGGACAGTCAAAATTGGGGCCAAACTCAAAAACCGGATCAAGACCGAACTGATAACTTTTCTGAAATCCCGATCCTTGACATTTGCATGGTCCACCAAGGACATGATCGATATTGATCCATCGACTACTTGCCATAAACTAAATGTGGACCCGACTTTCAAGCCAGTCTCGGTATTGATCGGGCGAAGGTGGTACAAGACGAAGTCGATCGACTTCTAAAAGCCGATCAGATAATGGAAGTGCAATACCCTGGTATGCTGGCGAACCCAGTGGTGGTCAAGAAAAAGAATGGCAAATGGAGAGTCTACGTCGATTTCACCGACCTCAACAAGGCGTGTGCCAAGGATTGTTTTCCTTTATCTCATATCGATCAACTCGTAGAAGCAACCGCGGGAAACCAGCTACTCTCGTTCATGGATGCGTTCTCCGGCTACAATCAGATCGCCATGAACCCAACCGATCGGGAGAAAACTGCTTTCATCATGGACAGAGGGACCTACAGCTACAAGGTGATGCCATTCAGGCTGAAGAATGCGAGGGCGACTTATCAACGCCTGGTCAATACGATGTTCGCCGACCTTTTAGGGAAGACGATGGAAGTCTACGTCGACGACATGCTAGTCAAATCCCTCATATCAGAACAACATATCCAGCATCTCGCCGAATGTTTCGACATCTTGGATCGATTCCAGATGAAGCTAAATCCAACCAAGTGCACCTTCGGGGTGACCTCGGGGGAGTTCTTCAGATATATTGTCACCGAGCACAAAATTGAAGCAAATCCAAAGCAAATTGAAGCAGTGTTGGTGCTTCCATGTCTGACCAATAAGCGAGAGGTACATCGCCTGACAGGTCGAATAGCCGCGCTGAACCGGTTCATTGCGCAATCAACAGACAAGTGTCTCCTTTTCTACCAGCTCCTCCGAGGGTATAAAGATTTTCCATGCGACGATGCCTGCGAATCCGCCTTCGGACAACTCAAGGAGTACTTGACATGTCATCCGGTACTCGTTAAGCCCGAGGAGGGGGAGACGTTTTATCTTTATGTCTCTGTCTCCAGTTCGGCGGTCAGCGGGGTGCTGGTCCGAGATGATCGCGGCGATCAGCGACCAATTTTTTACATAAGCGAGGCTCTCAACGATGCAAAGACACCTTATCCAACTTTGGAAAAGTTGGCCCTTGCCTTGATCATCGCCGCTCGGAAACTTCGACCTTATTTTCAGTCGCATTCCAACGTTGTGTACACTGATCAACCGCTCTAAACTATCCTTCACAGCCCTCTTCAGTCCGGGCGCATTGCAAAATAGGCAATTGAGTTAAGCGTAGGCAATTGAGTTAAGCGAGTACGACATCGAGTTTCGTTCTCGCCCGAGCCTAAAATCACAGGTCCCAGCGAACTTCATCACGGAGTTGTCTCCCAAACTCGAAGAAGCCATACCTAAGGAAGAACCTTGGACGTTATTCACCGCCGGTTCATCCTCCAATCAGGGATCCGTAGTTGGGATCATTCTCCGAGCGCCAACTGGCGAGGTTCTCGAACAAGCTTTGAAACTTGGCTTCAAGGCGTCAAAAAACGAAACTGGATACGAAACCGTCCTGGCCGAGCTGCGATTGGCACAAGGGCTCGGGGTCGCTAGCAACCAAGTTTTTTGCGACTCGCAGCTAGTTGTTATATAATTCAGTGGAGAGTACGACGCTAAAAATGAGCGTATG
>NC_025685.1:22626392-22637076 GCF_000633955.1 Camelina sativa
GGGGGGGGGGGGGGTATCGACAACTACTCTGAACTCTCTCGGAGCAGTTCGCCTCATTTGAGTTAAGCAAAGTTCCAAGGAGCGAAAACGCGTTGGTAGATGTCCTCGCCGGCCTGGCAAATTGTTTTGATCTGGGCTTACGACGAACGATCCCGATCGAATGCATCGAAACGCCTAGCATCGATCGTCCCGGTCTGACATTTGCGATGCTTGCCATCAATGATCACGCAGAAGCAATGGAAGTCGACGAGTCTGCTCAAGAATCCGCGAGTGTAACATAACCTCCAGCCGACTGGCAACTTGAGATCAAGATGTACATCGCTGATGGCAAGGTCCTAGAAGATCGCTGGCAAGATCGACGTTTGAAGGCCCGATGTGCGCATTACGCTATTCTAAGAGGCAACCTTTTTCGAGGCAGTTCGTCCGGAACTCTACGCACCTGTGTTGACCAAGAAGAGGCAGAGCGAATAATGACGGAGGTTCATGAAGGAAACAGCGGTAACCATTCTGGAGGACGCGCACTCGCTTTGAAAATAAAAAAAGACAGCCATTTTTGGCCGACCATGGTCGCTGACTGTGAGGCTTTCTCGGCGAAGTGCGAAACTTGTCAGCGTCACGGACCAATGAAACATGTGCCTCCTGAACTACTAAACACCGTCACTGCACCATATCCCTTCATGCGTTGGGTAATGGACCTCATTGGACCGTTGCCTCCGTCAAAATCAAAGCGTTTCCTTTTGGTCTTGACCGATTATTTCACCAAGTGGGTAGAGGCCGAATCGTTTTATAAGGTGCAGTCGCTTGATGTTACCAACTTTATTTGGAAGAACATCATCTGCCGCCACGGGCTCCCGTATGAGATCGTCACCGATAATAGAACACAGTTCACCTCGCTCATCCCCAGACGTTTTCTAAGCAAGTGGGGGATACGCTTGAGCACCTCGATCCCCAGATACCCTTAAGGGAACGATCAAGCCGAACCCACAAACAAGACCATAATAGAAGGGCTGAAGAAACGCCTCAGACGAAGAAAAGGAGCTTGGGCAGACCAACTTGATATTACGCGATTGAGCCCTAATCCGAATCCAGAATTATCAGAATACCGCAGCCAAATACTATAACAAAGCTGTTCGTCGCCGACGTTTCAATGAGGGCGACCTAGTACTGCGCGAAGTTTATGAGAATACTAAGGAAGTAAACGCCGATAAACTCGGCGCTCGTTGGGAAGAGCCATACCTCATCTCCAAAGCAATACGCCCTGGAGGGAAGGCAGATCAAAAACTCGTGGAACGCAGCGCATCTTAAACGTTATTATTCATAGGTCGGCTTGACCGATCTCGGCCCTGAAAATATTTGTACTATGAACTACGGCTGGCTTGATCCCAATTTTGGGTACATAGGCAGCCCCCGATTTCTTTATCAGGATTTTGTAAGCGCAGCTGGAATAATAATGAAATTTCTTTTCACTAAAGGAAAATCTTAAATATCGATTCAAGTACAAAGTCAGATCAGCAACTCGCCTGAATGAAAGAAAGCACAAGCAACAAAAATTTCAAGACATTCATCTAAACGCCAATCCTAATAGACGGAATGACAAGCCTCCTAGTCTCAGGGAGCTAGTGCGATCTCCCTCCTGTGATCTCAACCCCCTCGGCGACTCACAGACGCAGAGCTTGAGAGGTCGCATTCTAGTGGCTCTTCAACGACCAGGCCTTCGAGATATGATCGCCAGCTTTGACGTTCTCGCCTTAGTTCCCTTAGCCGACCTACCGGTACCTCCGCACCTTTGGCTTCCATTTCTTCGAGGAATGCGCATGGTCCTTCTACGGCATTGCTCTCCCGGAAATGGTAATCTGTGGTTTCCAGATGGAGAATGTACCATCGTAGCCTCTCTATGCCACTCCTATAGATTGGGATTTCCGCGATATGCAGGTTGTCGCCCAGCGGTTCATAGTCGCCCTCCGGCAGGTCGGGTATCAAGGTTCTGGCAACCTGTCCCTCACACCTGGCCCAGTCAGCAAGTAGTCGGGTATCAAGGTTCTGACAACCTGTCCCTCACACCTGGCCCAGTCAGCAAGTAGTCGGGTATCAAGGTTCTGGCAACCTGTCCCTCACACCTGTCCCCTTTCAATAGCCTCCGAGTTCGAGAACGTTAGGACATCGTTTCCGACTTCGACTCCAGGATCAACACTGCCGATAGGACTTGGCATCTTGGAATTTTTTGATCCGATGGAAACTACGTTCAACTAAGAAGCAGAGTTAATATATTTACACTGATCATGGAGGAACGATTTCCAAATTAAGGAATTAGAAAACTTCCGTTTTCACCTTTGGACGTAAGGGAAATATTCTAATTAAGCGCAAGAGGAAATTTTCCAAAATCCGTTTTTGAAAAAAAAAAAAGGAGTACCGAATAACCAGCCACAAAAAGGGCAATGTTATCATAAGATCTTGAACAAAAGGGGGGGGGGGAGAATTGTCTTTAAAAAAAACAACAAAGAGAAAAGCGAATTCATCAAACAAACGATTAAATTTTCGAATGATTGGACAGGTCGGTTTGGAAACTTTTGGCATTGGAGCCATGCTGCTACCGAACGGAGTCCGGAGCGATGGTCCCAGGATGAAGAATTCCGAAGCCGAGCTGGTCTGGGGACATTGTGAGATCGCATTCCTCCAACGTTATAATGTCCATCGCTTCGACCTCGCCAAGCGCTTTTTCCCGTCTTTCCTTGATCTCAGCTATCAGGTTGTCAGGGATAGATGCGCCCTTCTCAACATGGTATTCCACAGTCTCCATAATTATGTGTGCTTGATTGACGATGTTTTCCTTCGGACGGACTGCTTCCTCTTGTTCGACCAGGTAGGCTTTTACCCGATCCAGCCGACGTTGAGCCTTCTTCGCGGTCCGAGCTAAATATGAAGGGTGACTGGGCGACTTTATGGAATTGTTCTGGATATTCCAATTCTGCCACGGGTGGAAGAATAACGGAGGATACCTTCAGATTCCTACAGAGTTCCCCGGTAGCCGCCTGGTTGCAGACAAGAGGGAAATCCCCGAAGTAATCAAAGACAAATTGATCAGATCGGTTGTTCGCCTGCTTGACTTGGAAACGATCATAGGATTCGAGTTCGGCATCGTCTGCAGAACGTTTGCGGGCTGTTCCCTGATTGGAGTTTTTGCCTTTATCCTTGTCCTTCCTAGATTTCTTTCTTCTAGCACCATTGTTCAGTTCAGGAGTGGTTTCCTTGGGAATTACGGATTCATCTTGCGGCTGAAGTGAATCATCGAGTGATGGGTTCTCATGCTCTGGATCATGGGCGAGCTGGCTGACGTCTAAATTTTCGATGTCAACAAATTCATTTTTTGTTGGCTCAGACTCGAGGTCGACGACGGGTTTGTTGTTCGGATTTATGGATCGGAGCATAAATGCGTCAACGATTGTGGTCACTGGGGCCTTGGACGATTGACCTAGCTCCTTGGAAAATCTCGAAAACTTGGTTTTAGCTTTGCCCATGGCTGCTTCGATTCGACGTCGGGAAATGCAATCCCACCTACGGTCAATTCCCGCAAATAGTGCATCCCTAACTAGTTGGAATTCAGGAGCTAATTTTCGAGACGAAGTATGGCGAACTGCAAAACCGAGAATAATTAAGATCATGTCAGAAAACGAGTGCCCGACCTGATAAAACAAAGAACGGGACTGTACCGGGCGAGTTGTTCCACACTCTTCGGCGACCGCATCTCGGATTTTCAAAAGCATACTCGTCAACTCGGACGAAGAAATAGTGGAATGCCCATTTTTTGAAATTGCTAACTTTCTCCCCGGGAAGAAAGTTATGCGCCGACTTCGTGTTAACCATCCACGAAGGGTTATCTTGAGAATTCTTGAAATTCGTCAACTGCTCAAAACATTCGACTCCGAGGTATATTCTGGCTTCGGCGGCGATAGTGAGAGCCGCAACGAAATTGCAGATACTGCCAGGAGAAAGTTGACAAATCGGGATTTGACGCCGATGAGTGTACCTGGTGAGCAGACTAGGGAGAGGGAACCATAGTCGGCACTTTGAGAAAAAGCCCTCATATAAACAGATAAAACCTTTGGGCGGGTTCCATGGACGCTGGTGTTCTCCGGGTATTATGATGCTGACGCCACAATTTCTTAAGCCACATGAATTCAACATCTTGCGTACGGTGCTAGCACTGCTTTGCGTACTCTCGCCTCCAATTCAATCTCGATGGTCGCAACGGGGAAGAATATCTTCAATCATGACCCCGCCTAGCACGAGCCGCGATTCTTCTTCGTTCAGATCGTTCGAGGGCAGGTCGAAAGTTGAAGCAGCATTACCATGATTCCCACGATTTTCTTTGATTAAAGGTGGGATCCTTACGGTAGGGATCTCGTCTAGTCTGGGTCTTGACGAATAATCAGTGTTCTCTTCTAAGCGATTGCGTAGTTCGCCTTGGGGCGATCTGGTGGACTCAAGAAGCTCGCGTCTAGAATTTCTTCGGATTAACGGATCGCTTTCCGTGTCGGACGAGGAGGTTGTGGCCGAGGTCATTTTAGGTCGTCGAAGAGTGCGGAAAGGGATTCACAAAATAATGATAAAATAAACAAAGAAGAGAGAGAACAGAGCAAA
Source organism: Camelina sativa (assembly GCF_000633955.1). NCBI lineage: Eukaryota > Viridiplantae > Streptophyta > Magnoliopsida > Brassicales > Brassicaceae > Camelina > Camelina sativa. The sequence continues at coordinate 22,631,031 of NC_025685.1, forward strand.
TACCTTCAGCGGTTTGGCGAAAAGTGAAAATGAACAATGAAGCCGAGTATTTATAGAGGAGAGAGGGCGGCAACCCTACGCGGAGTCATAATGACCTACTTAACCTACGCGACGTTTCAGCTTCCGAGTTGACGGAAGCGACGCGTCTGACACGTGTCGTCTTATGAATGGATATTGAAGCGGCGTGGCGACTCAGACGATTGGATTTGATTTCCTTTATGGATTAAATCGGATATTCTTCTCTTGCAGTCCGAACATTCGATTTCCGAATGTACCGAACTGGGGGGACTAATTGTTGGTGCGGGAATTGGCACTCCCGACATACCGATCTAAACCTGCAAGGAAACTGGTTATCCAAACCGAGAGTTCAAACAATAATGGCTTCTGGCTTCAAGCGGAGGCCCAATATCATCAAGAAGCCCAATTCCAAGGTGAGGGACCGACTTCTCACCTCGCCCAGCGGCTGACCTAATAAGAAGAGAGAAACTTTCCTAATCAGCTGGACTACAATTTGGAAAGTTGATATATTCTGTAAATCTAAGAAAGTCTATAAATAAAGGGGGATCCCTTCATTGTAAACGGATCCAGCAATTAATACAAAAAACCCTAATTCTTCTACTTTTACTTATTCTTAAGCAAAAACCCTAGCTTGATCTTTAAGAGATTCAATTCTTTTTTCAATTTCTAGTTCTAATATGATTTTTTAGAGAAATAGTATTATTGAATTTGTTTCCCCTTCAAACAAATTTATCGTGATCCATATTTCACTAACAAGAAGCTTCACAGTCACAAATTCTCTTAAACTAAAACTTCAGAAGCCTCTGTAAATGAAATTCTCGAGTTCAATATATTCTTGCTTCGCAGAAACTGATCTAAACACTTGAAATAATCTCTTATGTTTATCGTTTTTGTCACAACAATCTTTATTATTCAAAGTTTCAAACTAAGAGAAGAATAGTAATAGTTTCATCGCATTACATACAAGGAAAAAAAAGAATGATTTAGAAATGGTACGTTCAACAAAAACAGATAGATTCTTAAACCCAATCGGCCCGCAGTATCATTAACACCTTCTCTTTGCTGACACCTTCCTGACCCAAACAGTTAATTTTATATTTATTTGTTTATAGTTTAATACTCTTAATTTCCATAAATACAAACACCTATAACCAAAAAATCCAACGGTTAGTTTTTGATTTTGAGCAAGGGGATCACAAAACTGGGTCAAAAAGTTAGCTCGCACTTAATGCAAATCGAACCGAAATTCTACGAACCGGTTTAGGAATAGTTGAAAGTTTGATGGCCCGGTCCATGAATCATGATATGGTGTCTCTAACCAGAGAGAAACGAGAGAATTAATCAAAGCGTGGAGATGTGTCCACGTTGTTGTCTACATACTCTACATTGCCATAAAAAGAAAGGTTTTTAGTTTACTAGTTTGACATAGGTTTTGGTTTTTTTTTACCGTTGGAAGAAACTGTATGTTTGTCTTTGTAGATATGACATGATGATATCGTATTTTATCGCATGTTTAAGCATTATTTAGTATTCTAAGTACTACAGTATATTATGAACCTGATTTGTTTGTAGAGTAGAGTACACTAGCACAACTTGACCACAATGTCATTTTCTATTTTTTTTTTTTTTAAAACAGAATATTTATCCCGTCAAAATACGACATCATCATGTCATATCTACAAAGGGACTCCAACCAAAACATTTATAAAGGGACTAACGGAGTCTAGCATATCAATTATAGAGAATGAGATGAGATCGATGTGTTTACACACATATAGTAATAATAATTATTATTATTAGAATTGACGTGCTATGCCATCGTTATATGTATACGGATATGTGATTAGGTGAACAAAAGGAGTAAAATCATTCAAAATGTTTTAAAAATCACTCTTGTTCACTTGGACAAAAAATCAAATTATTGTTTTTCTAAATTTTGTCATTTGATGTAATTACTCTAAAACTAGTACGTAGAAATTCAAATGCTTGGTAACTAAAATTCAAAAGTAATATAAAACTACTATTTCACCTCAAATTTATTTATTTATTTGGGATGTTACATTTGGACAAGACAATAAGAGAATAAGTTAGTTGGTCCATTTAAGATATTCAGGGTCCCAATTATATATTGAAAATACATATTAGAGTAGATATTATCATTATTCTTTTATATTTGCTTGCATATATATGATAAAACATATAACATGCTATTGTTTTATCGAGATCCTTTGTTCATTTATTATTAGCAACTGCGATAATGACATAATATAGTATGTATTATATTTCTTTTCAATATATTTTAGCTTGCGAGAGAAAATAAAAATAAAAATTATCTTAATTTCATTTACGGTTTGAACCAACTACACATTATTCACATCATTAGTACATTAGTGTCCGTTGCACTTGCGCACTAGAAAAAAAAAAATGTTCTTTAAAAACAAAACAAAACTTCAAAAATCTGTATTGGAAAATTAAACAAATTCCTTTTATATACAAATAAATAACAGAGTCAATCGATTTAGTTGCCACAGACAAAAAAAAAAAGAGAGAGTTAATCCATTGATAGAATGGTTAAGAAAAAAATAAACTAAAGAATATAAGCAGAATTACCAATTATAGTATTAAAAATTAGAATACGTTAAAAAAATAAAAGATTATGTGATCATATCAAAATTTTAGAATCATCCAGTAACTAATTTCATCTTATATATTTTAGTTGAGACAAACCATGAATGCATATATAGTAATAATGTTCTTCAACCATATATTATTTAATTCCATTTAATAAAACATTACAGACTTTAATTACAAAAAACGTATTATTATAATTATTGGAAAAAAATACTCTATTATGAAACGGAGGGAGTATAATTTTGCAATTTTTCCCTCTCGTAATAAAAAAAAAATAAAGAAAAAGTCCCTTTTGTTACTCTCTACTAACTAGAACGAACGAATGAACGTCATCTCCTAAAAGCCTCTCTCTACCTGTTCGATTCTCATAAATCTTCTCCGGCGACTTCTACATCGACGGAGCTTGACAATGTCTCTAAATCCTGCTTCCTACTACCAGGTCCTTCCCTCTCTCTCTCTCTCTCTCTCTCTCTATCTTTTCTCACTGAGTAAATCAGAAAAAAGGTCTTAGCTAGTTTAAAAGTTCCGATCTCACTTTCCGATGCTTCCTTGTTCTTACTTTGAACCGAACCTGATCTCTGTTATGTTTTCACGAGCTCGTTGTTTGCAATCAATTTCATGAATTATTTCGAAATCTGTGGTAAAATGCAGATTCGGTGAGACGTCTAAGGATTTCGAAGAGTCGATCTCTGATGCTATTAATGAGGAGAAGCTTTCACTCATGTTAGTGCTGCTACTGAATCTATGAAAAAACTCGTTGCTCCGGAGATGTCGAAAGAGGTTGTTGAAGATGATAGACAGAGTTCTAATAATAATGTGGTTGCTAAATTAATGGGTCTAGACACTGCTCCTCCACCACGGAGCAGATCCAGATGCTCGTCTTCGTTGACTTGTGTGGGTACTAGTCACGAAGCTCTAAAGTTTCATAAACATCAAAGAGAAGATGACAAGGCTAACCTCCTTTCAAGAAGTGTGAGTGATAAGCAGATGGATCTTGTTCGTCGAAAGTTCATGGAAGCGAGACACTTTGTTACAGATGACAAGAACCCTCACAGGTCCAAGGAGTTTCAAGAAGCACTCCAAGTTTTGAGTTCCAACAAAGATCTGTTCGTTAAGTTTCTCCAGGAATCAAATTCTTTGCTATCTCAGCATCTTTCTGACTTCCAGCCTGTTTCTTCTCATCCAGAGGCTAAGCGCATTACGGTATTGAGACCTTCCAAGGCTGTTGCTGCTCAGAAATGTGTGGTTGAAGATAGTAAGGAAACTGGATGGATCGATGATGCGCGGCCAACTCGAATAGTTGTCTTGAAGCCTAGTCCTGGGAAGGCTCTAGATATAAAGGCTATTGCTTCACCACATCCTTATCTTGACGAGGCTGGAGATGCTGAGACTAGACAAGTGGCAAAGGACATTACACGTCAAATACGCAAAACTTTTGGGGGTCACTGCAGGAGCGAGACTCTTTCTTCGTCTTCTTCTGTCTTGTCCAATGGCTATAACGGTGATGACTGTTCGTTACAAAGGTCAAAAAACGAATATCCAGTGGGAAACATTAGCATCTCTGAGATCATGTCACCATCCTCTAGGCATTCATGGGACTGTGCAAACAGGTTTGAGAGTCCTTTCTCTTCCTCTTCATTCAACCGAGTCTCGTGTTCTCCAGACTCATCTGTCTACAGAGAGGCAAAGAAACGTCTCTCTGAGAGATGGGCAATGATGTCACTAAACGGAGACACACAAAACTTACCAAAGGCCTCAACGGCCTTGGGCGAAATGCTTGCACTTTCAGAGACCAAGATACCTATCGGATCCAATGAAACAAGACGATCAGTTTCATGCATAGGTGATGGTTTAGATCAAGTAGAAAGCACAAGTGATTCTCTGAATACCCTTGAAAGGTCAAAATCAGTCCCTGAAGTTAGGCTCAATGGTGAAACCTCAAAAGCACAAGCTCACCGAGAGCTTACTGAGTCAAGAAGCTTAAAGTCATCATGGAAAGTTTCAAGCTTCTTCTTCTTCCGTAATAAGAAATCAAACAAGGAGAAGAGAGGTGCACCATCTCAGTTAGCTATACACCGTGAAGCATTTCAACAACAAAGCATATTTACAACTGAGGTAAATCACAATCTAATACTAGTTGTGAGTTTTAGTACATGCTCGGAAACCATTCTTGTTTTAATCATCTGCCATTCATTTGTTTGCAGGGAGAAGTGGCAAATGAAAACCAGGACCAGCCGAGTCCAGTTTCGGTTCTACAGCTCGATTTCGGAGAGGAATGTTCTGGATCAGCAAAGCCATGGACCACTGAAGGTTAGTTTTAGCTCTCTCGTGTTGAACTTTACAAGAGTTTATCAACTGTAACACTTGTACTGTCACATTTCACAGGAGAAGAAGTGTCTCTTAAATCTAATCTGATTGACAAATCACCTACAATTGGATCAATTGCTCGGGTTCTCTCATGGGAGGATGAGTCATATACAGACGCAACTAAACCCGCAATGGGAATCGAGGAAGATGAAGACTGGTATGGCTTCATCAAAGCGATCTTAATAGCGTCTGGTTTCAGCGGTAGTGACTCGCTTATGGCCCGGTGGCACTCACCAGATAGCCCTTTAGACCCATCATTAAAAGACAAAATTGCCAACAAGGAACTCATCAAACGCAGGAAACAAAGATCAAACCGCAAACTCGTTTTTGACTGCGTTAATGACATCATAACAGAGACAACATTAACACTTGCAAGCACCGGCTTGACCAAGGGATTTGACATGGTGGAGCATGTTTGGACAGAGTTACAGGACTGGGCATCGAGTGATGAGTTTTTCGGAAAGATGTGGAGTCAGCAAGTGGAAATGAACAACTTGGGGGCGGAAATTGAAGTGATGTTGCTGCAAGAGCTTGTTGAAGAGGCAGTCTTTGATCTTACTCGATGAAACAATGTATATATATACATTGATATAAGCTTTTGTAATGAAACATATATATAGATGATATAATTGAAGTATAAGTTTAACATATAGATACAGTTACAATAATCTGTTTCTGATGCCCAATTCAAATTTTAATTTTTGCTTTTTCATTGTCCTATAAATGGAATCGAAAACAGCAAAAACAATGGTAAAAACCTCATAGTGGAAATGCTATTTCTTAACTGTTTCATAGGATTTTGTTTGTACAAGCAAACACACAAATGAAGATGTTATACTGTTGAGTAAACACAATAGGTACCGTTTTGAGCAAATGTTTTTTGCACACTGGAGAAAAAACATAGAGAAAAAAAGCTTCAGAGAGACCATATGGACACATGCAGTTTCAGAAACAGGTTTATTTGGCTTCATCAGCCTTTCGGGTTCACCGCCGCTTGACTCTGGTTCAAACCATACTGCCAAGAGAAAAA
>NC_025685.1:22642878-22651643 GCF_000633955.1 Camelina sativa
GCATGTTTGGACAGAGTTACAGGACTGGGCATCGAGTGATGAGTTTTTCGGAAAGATGTGGAGTCAGCAAGTGGAAATGAACAACTTGGGGGCGGAAATTGAAGTGATGTTGCTGCAAGAGCTTGTTGAAGAGGCAGTCTTTGATCTTACTCGATGAAACAATGTATATATATACATTGATATAAGCTTTTGTAATGAAACATATATATAGATGATATAATTGAAGTATAAGTTTAACATATAGATACAGTTACAATAATCTGTTTCTGATGCCCAATTCAAATTTTAATTTTTGCTTTTTCATTGTCCTATAAATGGAATCGAAAACAGCAAAAACAATGGTAAAAACCTCATAGTGGAAATGCTATTTCTTAACTGTTTCATAGGATTTTGTTTGTACAAGCAAACACACAAATGAAGATGTTATACTGTTGAGTAAACACAATAGGTACCGTTTTGAGCAAATGTTTTTTGCACACTGGAGAAAAAACATAGAGAAAAAAAGCTTCAGAGAGACCATATGGACACATGCAGTTTCAGAAACAGGTTTATTTGGCTTCATCAGCCTTTCGGGTTCACCGCCGCTTGACTCTGGTTCAAACCATACTGCCAAGAGAAAAATTTCACAAAGGAACCGTTTAATCAACAACAGAATCACAAAGCCTTATCCGATCTGTGAAAGTATCAAGAGCCAAAAAAGAAATGATCGGTTTTACCTTTTCTCTGATTCGGGAGCTCCAGTTTTCAATCTTGCTTGACCCACCAGACGCTTGGTTTCCTTGTGGACCAAGAAGTGGGTCATAAGCTCTAACCCTGGGGTTCTCATAACCTTCTTCTTCGTCAAGCTCGGGTTTCGGGGTTGAAACCATAGCTCTTAGAACCATGGCTAGTAGCAACGACAGTAGCTGAGGAAAAAAACACAAGAAAGAAAGACTCATGTTTTGCCCTTGAACTCTCTACAAGCAATATACATGATGAAAATGCTCAAAGTTAAAAAGGACTGATTTGAGTTACCTGGACCGCTACCACAGCAATCCCAACCCATTTGCATATATCGATGTTTTCTTCAATGAAGGCCCTAAGACTACTGATTTCTCCAGTGGGATCATACGGAAGATCCTAGAAGACACAGATTCTAAACAGTTAGAAACAAGTCAAGGACACAAGAAACAAAGTCGGAACATAAGAAAAACCTCACCTTTTCCCAGTGACGATCAATAGCTATGTATGCAACAAGTGCAGCTTCAAGTAGAATGAGCAGAGTTTTGAGAATAGAGTACTTTAAAACTGTCAAGGAGAAAACCTCAACAAACCCATTTCCAATAACTGTCATGAATGAAGTTTAATTAAACATGATCTATAAACAGAGATAGGAAAAAAGAAGAAGTAAAGGTCTCTCTGGATAAGGATACAAAACACAAGCAACAGCCATTGATAGCTTCAGCTGCTATGAATCCAATGAAGGTAACAATGCAGACCAAAATACCAACCGCCATGAAAGAGTAGATGAACCTGTAGTACAATAATAATAATCATGACAGAAACCAAATCAGTTGAAGACACACACAGTAAGAAGAAAAACCAAAACATCATAAAATCAAGCAAAAGTTCCTTCAGCATCAAACTGTAGCTGAGCTAAAAAAGCTAGTCATCTTCAAGCAATTTAAAGCTTGCCCTTTTGTTTACTTGATTAGTAATGATAGAGAAGAAGTAAAAGTGCAAGCTTGAGCTGAAAATATCAGATTAACGAACTCCAAGTTCAAAGCAAGATCATGCTAAAGTTTAAGTGACAAGAATCTAATTAAAGCCCTGAAATTTGGAAACTTTTGAGTTAAAAACCCTAAAAATTGGAAACAAGAGTAGTACCATGGAGCAGGAAGATCCAAGGAGCGTAGGTTAAAGCCATGATCACCACCATTAGACCCGAGAAGGATACTAGCCATGTAGTCAATAGGATTCTTCAAGGGCTCAGATACAATAGTACCGATCTCGATCCCGGAGCTCGATGAAGCTGCCGGAGGCGGGTCCACGGGTAGGTGACGGTTGTATTCATGGAGCATCCATATAGAGTATATAATGATGGAAAGACCGATGAAAGCTTGAACAAAATTGAGGATCTTTAGACTAGAAGCAAACGAAACATGGAAGCAATTACGCCTCATACTTTTTTTTTTTTTTTTGCTGAAGTTTGAATTCTTTCGGAGGATAAAAGAGAGAAGAAGAGTCGGAGAAAACTTTTTCAATGGTGATGGTCTGGTCGTCTTTATCTTGTAAAGGTGTCACCTCTGTTTTGTTGTTTTTGTTTTCTTATAAAAAATATGAAGTCATCGCTTAGATATTATTGTTGTGATTCATTTTATTTGTAATTTAATTAGCTCTTCTTATCTGATGATACTCATATTGGAGTGTTTTTTTAAAAAAAATTTGGATAATTTTGTTTACACTCCTCTAAACTTGTGTTTTGCAAAGCTTATATAGTCTCTGCTCATTGCAACAATTGACCAAAGACGAGGCTATTATAAAATAACTAACTTTTCTTCTTCTTAATTCAGAATCCAGAAGACAAAAAGAAAAAACCAGAAACGTAGATAAATCCTAAGATAGATAACAAAAGAGGAGGCATTGCATGTCCATTTCGATATCCCCACCGTTAAAAAACCAGAAAACGTAGATAAGAAAAGATAAATCCTAAATCCACCGTTAACAAAAGAGGCATTTCATCTCCATTCTCCCCCACTTAAATCCACGGTTAGAACATATACATCCGTCTAATTGCATGTCTTCTTAGATGGCTTGGGTAATTACAGAGGCCACTTCCTTCACAATGTCAGACTTCTGCAAGAGCAGTTCAAACTCCTTGGCCTCCACCAACTTCAACTTGTCTTCAATTCTCTTCTTAGTCTCCATTGGCACCTTGCTCCATTTGTGCTTCACAGAACACTCATCCACACCACCTAGACTCACAATTAAGGGAACAAGAAAAGACTTGTCAAACAAATCTGATGACTCAGAAACTCCACCAAGAAGAATCACCACTTCCTTATCTTTTTCAACCGTATCACCCTCAGGTTTTAAAGACCCATTAGCCTTAACAACCGCAGCAGATTCAAGAACCATCCCATCAGATCCCAACACTTGCACCTTTTCATCTTCAACCTCCAGCTTCTTCTTCTTCTTATTCTTATTCTTCTTATCAACCTGGTTTGATATCACAGCCACAGGAGGCGACTTAACAGCAGGAGCAGAATCAAGAAGAGCCATCCCATCATCAGATCCCAACACTTTCTTCTCCTTATCTTCAACCTCCAGTTTCTTCTTCTTCTTCTTATCAACCACCTTATTTGATATCACAGCCACAGGGGGAGGCTTAACAGCAAGAGTCACAGCCACAGGAGGAGCAGAATCAAGAAGAGCCATCCCATCATCAGATCCCAACACTTGCATCTCTTCATCTCCAAACTCCAGCTTCTTCTTCTTCTTCTTATCAACCTTGTTTGATATCACATCCACAGGAGGAGACTTAACAGCGACAGGAGGAGACTTGACAATAACAGGAGGAGCAGAATCAAGAAGAGCCACAGCATCATCAGATCCCCAAATACAACTAGCCAATTTGAAACATTTCACATCGTGGGGTTTCAAAAAAGACCTCGAGTCTTTACCCTTATTATAGTACTTGTTCTTCAAAGACCTAATCTTCTCAACAAATTGGGTTTTAGTAGCATCAAAGCTTATAGAATCCTTGGTTACGAGGAAAAACCCATTCATATCATCATAAGGACTTGTACCTTTCTCAGCTTTGAAACGAATCATCCCTTGTAAGAGAGAGATCTCATCATCTTCACTCCATATTCTCGCAAAAGGAGACTTCTGAGAAAGCGTCTTGGCTCGTTTTGCATGTTCCTCGTTCGCTTCTTCACTCGCTCGCTTCTTCTCAGATCCGGAACTTGGAGCAGCAGCGGCGGCGGTGGAAGGAGTTTTTAGGGGTTTAGGGGAGGGATTTTTGGGTTCGTCGGAAATGGAGAGCTGTTGTTGTTGTTGTTCTTCTCCCTCTTCCCCAGATGATGAGCTCTCAACCTCTTCTTCATCGCTTGAAGAAGAAGCTGTTGGTGGATCTTCCAAAGGGTTGAGAACCTTCTTCGCCATCGGAATTCTCAAGACAACTTTTTTTTTTTTTTCTTTGTGCGGAAAAGAAAGAATATGAAGAGTCTGTATAGCGTAAATTAATTGGGTTTGCTAATTGGGCCATGCTATTCGGCCCATTAATCTATTCAAGCAGCGGGAAGATTTGGGTTGAGAGCGATTCTCATTCTCACTTCTCACACACACACTCATCAAGACTCTATTGGTTTTCGTCTTTGGTAGAGAGGAGGATGATGATGATGACTCCTCCTCCTACGAAACCTCCATCTCTTGCGTTTCTCTGCATCAAATCCCTCAAGCTTCAGCTCTTACAAAGTAATTTTACACATTCCACAACTAAAGATCTCAGTTTGATTCTTGCTTGCGCCAATTTGATTTTTGAGTTTGGGTTTTTTTTTTGTCTAATTCCTGGAAGGCGATAATCCTCCAATTCCAGATTTGTACGATCTTCCATCGGAGTTGCTTGAAGGTGTTGTCGCTCACTTGCCTGCACTTGCGTTGCAGAATTTTCAAACCCACATGTCAGTAATTTTCAAAGACGACGACTCTCTCTTTTGGTTTATTTTTAAGATTATTATTAGCTTAGCTTTGCCTTAGGGTTTAGGAATTGGATGAAGATGATGATACTATTCATAATCTGATTTACATTTTTTTTTCTTTTTTTTTTTTTTCTTTTGTGGAGAATTGGTTTAGGCCGTTAAATTGCTGCTTAGATAGTTATGAATCTGGAGATGATTGCTTGATTAATAATGGGAGAAAACGTGCAAGGTTTGATTATTTCTTCCTTTTTTGATTTTTTTTTTCACTTTTTTGATTCATTTCGAAGACAGACTGAGAAAGATGTATATTACATCTGCAGAATCGATGTAATTGGTAACTCTTGGAAGGTGTTGTTTGAGCTGCGTTGGCCTGATTTCATTGACCATCTCGAATCACCAGCTGATTGGCAACACCTTTACTGGGAGAAGCATCTGCAAAAGTATGCCAATTTGTTTGTTTTTGTTTTCTTTTTTTATATTGATTTCACTTCCTTGTTGAGTTTTATGTTAATCCTCTGAGTAACAGTTGTGTTGATGAAGCAGCTGAGGTAGCTCTGCGTCCCACATTTAGTGGTCGGATATGTTCTATTAATGTATCAGGTAGGTACCTCTTGTTCTCTCAAGTTCTTTGGATGGAATTGTCATTTTTTTGTATAAGAATCACTGCTATTCAGTTTTGTTGTATTTTTTTTCTGTCGTCGCAGATAACATATTGAGATACATTTGCCATGAAGACCACATGAGTTTTCAAAAATGTGTATGCAAAGAACTATCTTTTCATTTCCAGACTTTTGGACCGTATCTTAGGTTGAGTAACTTTTCATGTTTTTCTGATTATTATTATTATTCGTTCCAAAGCCTCGCACGTTCCTTGTATTTACAGACACACACACTGTATTACTCTCTCAGCTTGTTTAGGTTTTTTATATTGCTCATGACTGGTTTGTGAGTGGGATATCTGGTTTGGACTGATTTAACACTCTATCATACTTATGCTTCTTTGCGTTCATTCTTACCCTGTTGCAGGTGTCTGAGGCTTCTCAATGTGCTCTGCGTTACTGAAATTTCTGTAAGTAATTAAACTATGCTCTGACGTTTTGAAGTGTTTCTGTGCTTGTAAATAGAATCATTTTGTTTTATCTCTTCTGTTTTAGTATCATCATTGATCGCGGTCCTACTTTGTGTTGCTTTCGATCTTTACCTTTCTCTTAGAACTTTAAATTAATATCTTTGTAGATGAATCAATCCTTCAACCTTTAGAAGGAGGGCAGAAATAATCTTTAGGCTTTGTTACTGTAGGAGTTACTGAGGAAAAGTAAACTGCAACGTTTGGTTCTACGTTGGATCAGATCCGAGAAACATGTAAGGCACTTTCACTAATTAGTCACATAGGTTTTAGTTAGCTGGAATTTTATTGCCCTTGATTCTCCAGGTTGAGCCCTTGTGCAAGCTCTTGATCCAGAGCCGAGATACGTTAACTTCGCTTGAATTTATTCACTGTAAGCTCTCTTCAAATTCCATCAATGCAATATGTGCTTCTCTTCATGAAAAGGGTATCCACACAACTGGGATGCAACGCTTCTGTATAAAGACATCTAGCATTGAGATAGATCCACTTGCTGCGCCTTCCGCCTTCATTGCATTCCTGATGTCAGTGAGGTACATATATGAACTGATGACATAGTGATAGCGTGTCATCGTGAAATGTTTGCTCATTTGGCAATCAAAGACTCTTCAGAAACGTTGAAATATCATTATACATTTTTTTCTGATTTCTTCTAATGAGCATCTTTTTTTCTTTCAGGACATTACATTCCTTACATTTTTGCGATAGCAATCTCGATAGGCATATCTCGAGGATGGTTTTCTCTACACTTCTTGATTTTTCTTCAAACGTTTCGTCCCTTGATCTCTCTGAAAACAATGTGGGTACCACTGTTGTTCGTTTTCTTCATATTGATATATGGCTTGATTTTCATGGCTGACAAACCTGTATACGGTATATAGATTTCAGGATGGCTTTCTACTTTTAGTTGGAGGTCTGTTGTTGGTTCCCCGTCATCTGGAAAGTCTTTACGGTCTCTGTGCAAGCTCAACTTAAGGTATCTTCTCGTAGAGAGACAACTCTTACAGTCTTAAGACTGGAAAACTTGTGATACGGTTAGAAATTTGTTTCTAGGGGAAATGAACTCGACAAATACGATGCAGAGAATCTTGCACATGCTCTTCTTCATATGCCCGGCTTAGAATCTCTTGACCTGAGCGGGAATCCCATTGAAGACAGTGGGATCAGGTGTGTCCTCTAGTCCCTGCATTTGTAAGATTAACAGAGTTGCATGTCTCTTACATGGTTTTTTTGGTGATACAGAAGCTTGATATCTTACTTGACAAAGAATCCGAATTCTCGTTTAGCCGATTTGGATTTGGAAAACTGTGAGCTATCATGTTGTGGAGTTATCGAGTTTCTTGATACCCTCTCGATGCTTGAGAAACCTTTAAAGTTCCTATCTGTTGCAGATAATGCCCTTGGAAGGTACTCATAAAGTCATAAACTCTTTATTACTTTATACCGGTGTGAAGTTGGTCTGTTTACTTATATTCTTGTTCTTCAGTGAGGTTGCGGAGGCCATAGTAAACTCTTTCACAGTCTCCATCGAGTCTCTCAATATTTCAGGTATAGGACTAGGTCCTCTCGGGTTTCTTGCATTAGGCAGTAAACTTGAAAAAGGGTCGAAGAAGCTGCTGAGTATTGATATAAGGTCCAAATCAAAATGCATATCCTCTATTTGTTTGTATACAATTCACATTACCTTCACACTGTCCTCACGTTTGTTTTGATGTTTCCCGCTATAGCAAAAACCGCGGAGGACTAGAGACTGCTAGATTCCTGTCAAAGCTCATACCCTTGGCACCAAGACTCATCTCAGTGGACGCATCGTACAATCTTATGCCTCCTGAATCCTTGCTCATGCTATGCGATTCCCTGAGGACCGCAAACGGTAATAACATTCTGGAATCGGTTTATCAGTTAGATTGTTTGGGCCATTCTCTGATAGTTTGGTATGTAACTATATGTATGGTGACTTTGTTTAGGTGGCCTCAAACGCCTTGACATGACGGGGAATAACTGCATCAATCACAAAGCTGACCATTCTACTCTACTCTCTGAATTTCAACACAATGGAGAGCCCATCTTTGTTTTACCTTCATCCTTGGCTTCACACGTTCCTTACGATGATGACCCATAGATAATTCCTCTATACCGGTCAATTTCGCCTGTTTATCCTTTTGTCTGGTACCGGTTTATTCTTTGGTTTGGTATGTGCATTAGGTTTTTTGGTTCATTGTTCACATGGAAATAGCTTCCCGCAACATCTTAAACTGTAGCACAAAAATCACTATTTCATTCCTACGATTTAATCAGCTTATAAGCAATGTCTTGTACTATATATAGTAAAACCTCTATAAATTAATAATGTTGGGACCATGAAAATCTATTAATTTATAGAAGTTTTAATTTCTCGATCAATTAATAATTATTAATTTATTGAGAGATTTTTCTAATTTGGTAAAAATAATTAAAAGAATAAGATTTAATCGTTATAACTAATATTTTTATAAAATCAACTACAATGAAAATAACAATTATCATGTTTTGAATATAACACTCAAAGATTTTTATATAGTAAAAATATGAAAAATGAACTCTAATAAAAGTTGATGTGTATATATTACATATCTTTAGATAATTTTATATAATTGTTAATTTATATTATTGATGGGACCATATATTTACAAAAGATTTTCAAAAAAATTATTATCTTATTATATTATTGAATTATGTCCAAAATTACACTAGTCCCATATTGGGACCGGAAAATTTTATTAATTTATAAAGATTATTAATTTACCGAGTATTAATTTATAGAAGTTCTACTGTATTGTCAGTTGGGCAGTGTATTAAAAATTTGAAATTAGTTTTACAATAATCAATTGACTAGAAATATTTACTAAGATATCTTGTACTTTATAGTCTCTTTAAGAATTTAATTATGCATAATTTGGATTTGTCAACTTCTTAAT
>NC_025685.1:22652112-22656416 GCF_000633955.1 Camelina sativa
ATATATATAGTTTGAAGAAACTAAATATCAAAGTACAAATCACATATGGGCCTGAGGTGAAGGCAGAGGCGGACAAGGGTAGACGCATACACATTCTCAAGCTCCACCAGTGGTACGGTCACATAAGCCATTAGCCTTATCTCCAAATGTAACTCTGCATTTGGCACTGCAGCTTTTATCCATTTCGCACGGTCCTATACTTGCTGTGCATCCCATATTTTGCTCAACTATATATATATATATATAACAAAACCATTAAACCTACCACATTTGAGATGTTATACCAAAGAATAAAACCGAAGTTCAATTTCATCATTTCATGTAGAGACACTATGTAAAGGCTTTTGAAAAATGGTTAGAGTAAACCTTAAAGCTAAATGTATTCATAAGGCAAATATCAAGAGGAACTACGGTTTTTAGGAGATATGAAAATGAATAACGTAAAAATTTGTAAATCGCAAAAAAAAAATGTTATTAATAAAGACAAGAAGATAGATGTATACCTAAAGCAAACATAACAAGGAAGATGATTGGGAGGACGGGTGTAAAAGCTGTCTTTGCCATAATATATATACTGTATATGTGCTTTCCTCTCTTAATATGGTTTTGGTTACTAAACCTAAAAAATTTGGTGACTACTAGAAATATATTTATAGAATTGCAAGGTGACCTATTACAGAAGTTTTTTTTGTGTGATATTACGAAATATAATTATTTACCGTTATATGTTTGAACACAAAATGTTTGACTGTGTAACATAAAAATGTGAAAGTTGAGTCAAACATCATGTTGCATATACATAGTAGTTTGGTATGTAATTAAAGTGTAGGATAAATTTTTTCTTTAGTTATTATCTAGGTTTTGAACCCACGCTACGCGTGGATATATTTGATATATTTAGATGAAGTTATATACAATTGATGTAGTTATAAAATATTATCTTATAAAAATTTTAAATTACTATTAAGGCAATAATTATATTTCAAATTCACAATTTAAAAACAATAAAAATCAATTGTATTTAAAAATAAAATCTGATTACAAGAATCATACGCCACCACTTATGTTTTTGTGTTTTTTTATTTACTTTTCATATTCTTTCTCATCATCCTGATTTTCAATTTTGCATGGTAATTATCATCGTTACTTTCACTGTGTGCTTCTTTGTTTTACTCTTATTCTTCATTTTCCTCGTCCGCTTCCTTGCTTCCTTCCACTGAATAATCATTTAAAACTTTTTGTCTTAAAGTACCATATACTTTTTGTTTGAAAGTAAATACAACTTATTCTCAGCAAACTTCAAGGCCAAAATCATTGTCTCTTTTCTCATAAGATTTGTGCAATTCATGAAGACCAACATAACCACTTCAGTTATTGATTAATATTTTAACCCATATATTCGGTTTTAGATCCACATGTACTAAAACTTTTCAAACAAATAATGTTACTTAAATTTTTTAGATTTTAAACATTTATAATATGGAGTTTAAACTTTCTATGGAGTCTAAGTATTTATAAGATTTAAAACATTTTGTCAAGTTTAAATATATATAATATTTGAACCTTTTAAAAGTTTCAATATTAATAATATTTTAAACTATTTAAAATTAAAAAATTATAATATAGAAAAACTTTTTAAAAGCTAAAAAAATATAAAGTTTCAAAATTTATGATATTTTAAACTTTTTAAAAATATAATATTACATTATTTTGAAAGTTTTAAATGTTTTCATTTGCTCAAATAAAATATCGGGTTAAACCGAATAAAACTTTTAAATTTGGACGCCTGAGAAATCAAGTTTTTCTGCACATTCGTAGTTGGAAGCATATTAATCTTATTTATAATGGTTTTGAACCATTGTCTAAAACTTTTCTAATTAATGTGGGACATTGTACATATTGATTTTATTAATATAGATTAAACATTTTTCTTTTTCTAAAAAATCTTAATAATATAGAAAACTATTGTACTTTTCAAAACTTATTACTTAGTGACATATCAAATTTAGATTATTTGTTTAAAATCCTATGTGGATGCCCTTATAAGCTTATAGTTTCTACTTTTATTTAATATACTAGGTTTTGAACTCACGCTATGTGTGGGTTTATTTGATAAATGTTGGTAAAAAATTATATACAATTGATGATAGTTATGAGATATTATGTTATAAGAACTTTAAATTACTATTAAGACAAAAAAATTATTTCAAATACACAATTAAAATTTTATATAAATTAGTTCTGTTTAATAATCAAATCTGATCAAAAACTCAACAATTTTGTTTTCTCATATTCAGTTTTGAAAAAAAATATTTTTTCTTAAGCATGAGACTAGAGCTAGCTAAAAAAATTACAAAATAAGAAAACAAAATTAATATAATCAGTTTTGAATAAGAACGTCAGGCACCCTTTTTTTTTGTTGGAAAATAAGAAAATTAACAAAATAAGAATAAGAACGTGAGTTTCATATAATCCATATATTTTTTTCCAAAATTTACATTTCTTTATATATATATTTATTTATTTATTTATTTATTGATTTAATTTTTTATTAATATATTTGTATATAAAATATTATAATTTTAAAATAGTAGTTAACAAAATAGGAAAAATTGTTAAATAGTGAGATGGTCTCTCCGATTGGTTGTTTTAAATGCTAGGTGTAAAGTTTTAGAAGCTTATAGCTTCTACTTTTATTTAGGCCATGAATGGAAGATGGTTTTTAAATGGTTTTTAGATTATAGATTTTGGTTTTTAGTTTTTGTTTTTTGATTTTTGTGATTTTAGTTTTTGTAAGAAAGTTATTTTTTGGTTATTTAAAAAAAAATTACATAAAGAAACATATAAAAAAAATGAATCGAAAGTTTTCCTAAAATCTCTAATTATGTGGATTCTAGTTTTTGTTAATATTTATAAAGAATAGCTATAAACTAGTTCCTATTTTTTAGGGAAACTATTTAATGTAAAATCTTGAATGGAGAAAAAATTGGTTTTTGAAAAACAAAATCCAAAAACTATTATAGAATCTACTTGTCATTCAAGGCTTTAATATAAGATTATTTTTGCGTAAGCATTTAATTATAGAAAATTATGCATACAAAACTCAAGTAAATTATAAAATCATGAACCTCTCCAATAATCTAAAAATCAGAGAGTTGTGTAAATGGGCTTGTGAAGGCCCAATTAAAGCACATAGTTAGGTATATATATGGCGTGGAGTGCAGAAATCGACTAGCAGATCGATCCATCCATATCAGCCGCTCTCGGTTCCGAGAAGATGTTGTCGGCGGTGTTGACGTTCAAGAACCCAGAAGAGGGTGAGGTGTTGACGTTCAAGAACCCAAAAGAGGGTGGGAGGGATATGAAATTTCTCCCTAGAATACATAATTGGGAAAGACGTCCTATTTACCCCTCAAAACTACCATATCGTACCGATTATCCCTGGAATTTTGACCTCCTACTAGAACCCCTTCCAGCTTATATCCTCCTTCTAATTCCCTCCGAATTAATACTTTTATGTCTATTTCCCCAATTAAATTAACCTTCTCATCTATTTCCCCATCGACCTCGATTAACACGGTTTACTGTTTTAGTTAACCGACAGACAATTCTTATTAACCAAAATAACCAAATTAAACCATTTTTAACCAATTGACAACCCGATTACAACCCGATTAGATCACTTAACCTAAACAAACCTAAAAATAAAAAAACCCAAAAATCCCCAAACCGTTTTTTCCCTTTCCATCGACGAACCCTAGATCCCTAAATTGATTCTTCTTTCTTCGAATCGTTTTGTTATCTCTTGCTCTTGGCTCTTGGGATGGCGTTAGTCCCCGTTGTTAATCCACCGATTGGAGTGGAGTTCGACGAGGAAGGCGAGGATCGAGATGAATTTCACATCGATAAGCTTGCGACAGATTTTACAGAAACAGAGGAATCGATTCATCATAACGTGTATCCAGAGAGTGACGATGAGTCTGAGGGTAATGGTTGTGGTGGTGCTGCGCGTGGGGGGACACCGATCGTTCGTGACGATGGTATAATGTATAAAGGGCAGAGTTTCTACAATGGAATCACGTTTAAGGAGTGTGTGACTGATTATGCACTGGCAACAAGTTGTAATCTGAAGCAATACATGTACGATATAGATGGAATCGGGTTTAGGTGTGTTGGTGCTAAGGGAAAATGTCAATGGAAAGTTTATGATGCGTCTCTTCATAATGAGTCGATGTGGAGGATTACGAAGTACACGAACACCCATGTTTGTGTGCCTAATGGAGATTGTGAGATGTTTAAGGTCC
>NC_025685.1:22657738-22662473 GCF_000633955.1 Camelina sativa
TTTCTCAAGCTCCATTTCCATCTTCTTCTCAAGCTCCATTTGCATCTTCTTCTCAACCTTCATTGTCTCTGATATGAACTCTTTCATTGTCTCCACCTCATCCAACAAAGCCTCATCGATCCACTTGAAAACGTGATTGTCATTCATAAGCTACACCATGGACAATTCATTTGGTTATCGTTTAGAACCTTATCAATATTCATAAGCCAAATAATAAGTTTTACTTTGTATTACCTTATTTCCAGCTGCATACACACAACGAAAGTATCGTCGATTTGGGTTATGGTCGGATTTTGAATTTTTGGCCACAATTGCTTCTCCACACCAACATCTCTTAGGTACACCAACAAATCTTCCTCTTTCGTGGACATTTGTCGAACTACTCGAAGATCCATAAATATTACTCATGATTTTGAGAGAAAGAGAGACAAATTTGGATTTTCTTCAATTTCGATTTTTAGGGTTCTTAGTAAGAATTTGGGGTTATCGGATTCTTACTAAGATAGAAGAAGAAGAGTTGGGTCGGGTTCTAAATGTTACCGGATTATAAATTGCTTTCATACCGGTTTAACATGGGTTTCTATCGGGTTTATTAACAAAACCGTGTAAATCCAGCCGGATGGGGAAATAGACATAAAAGTATTAATTCGGGGGGAATTAGAAGGAGGATATAAGCTGGAAGGGGTTCTAGTAGGAGGTCAAAGTTTCAGGGATAATCGGTAGGATATGGTAGTTTTGAGGGGTAAATAGGACGTCTTTCCACATAACTGGGTAATATATTCGTTTCTTTCATCCCTCCTGCTTATTTAATTGTTGTATGATTCTCAAATATGTATGTATCAGTATATCGCTTCTTCTTAATCTGGAGACTAATAACGTAACAAACGTACGGTTCTTAACTAGGGACTTGCTCCTAATGGGTACACTTACTCCAAGGATGGGGACCCTTCTCGTCGTGTATTAGTCAGCCTTTATGCTAGGTTGGGCATTCATCATTACAATTTTCTCATGGTTAGTTAAGTGATCTCTCTTCTTTGTTTTGTTTTGTTTTGTGATCATTTTTAGCTAAAATATGTATATCTGCTTTGCCATTTCAATTTCGATTTTTAGGGAAAAGACGTGCAGCCCGATAGCGTAATGAAGTACACCATATCCACTTATTCTGCTGCTTGCGCTTACAGTATTTATTTCAAAGGCAAGGATCCTGCTGCTGCAGAGACCACCAAGCCTCCAATTTTTGAGGCTGAAGTAGATGAGATTGACTATGGCCAATTCATTTTGGTCTCCTATAGATCTGGACCTTATCCTGGTATATAATTATTATCATTAATTTATTGGTTGGTAATGGTATACAGACAACAAATTCATCATTCTCTCTCTCTCTCTGTCTCTGTCTCTCTGTTTATATATACAGCTGAAAGCAAGAAACACCTCGAAGGTTTACCTAACACCGTGATGGGTGACAAGTTGCTCTCATATTTCGAGCCCGATGAGTTGCTTTCAGGAGAGAATCCTTTCCAAGATGACACAGGCCGATTTCATCTGGTAATTAAAAGTGGAAGCCCTCCCCTTCGTCTTGTCTTCTTTTTTTTAAGATCGATCGTACCTACCTCTCTTGAGTTTTACCAACTAATCGTATATATTGTTTTTTTTTATTTTTATTTTTGCAGCTGGAAAAATCAGAGGTTCTTAAGAATGAGTGGATCCGTCTGTATTTGGAACTTGCGGTTGCCACAACTAATAGAAACCATATCAGACACGGTGTAGGCGCTCTGAAGATTCACAAAGTGGCTATGGAGATCACACGAGACCTGGAGCCCTTTCACAAGGGACTTGGCGCCTATGATGCTACTTTCTACATTAAATACACAGACGATTGCAAGGATCGTGCTCGTGCTGGTGATGATGGCTATCGCGTTGCAATTGTAAGAAGAATCGTGGATGTGCATACGGGCATCTTTAGAATCATCGGTCTTACTCAGATCTTTCCAACCATACCAGCGTCAAACGGAATTGCTGCCATGGAAGCGTCCCCACAAGACTAGAATGATCCATTGGAATACGTCGATCAGAGAATAATCGTCGATGATGGTTGACTAAGTTATTTGTGTGTGTGTGTGTTTTTTAAGTGTGTTTTTCTGCTTGAATACTAGTTTACGGTTATTTTATTTAGTCCTGGCCGGGCGCAACGCATACGTAAAATGTATCTTGAATCTAATTATATCTTGATTAAAACAAGAAATCATTGCATGAAGCTCATCTCCAAACCTTTGAAAGCTGGTCTCACTCCTTATTACCTTGACTCTTACTTGTGCTCCCTCGCTCTTCATGTCACGAATCTTACTCATTTTCCCTCTTTTCTTAGCAGCTTCCTTCTTTTTACCAGATTTAGCATGTCCATGTCTTGGCCCCATGCTCGATATGTTCATGCCCGATGAGTTGCCTCCAGAAGAGAATCCTTCCCAAGATGACACAGGCCGATTTCGCTTGGTAATTAAAAGTTCAAACCCTCCCCTTTTGTCTTGTCTTGTTTCTTTGAGTTTTACCAACTAGTCGTATATATTGTTTTCTTTTTTTTTTTTTTTTTTGCAGCTGAAAAAGTCAGAGGTTCTTAAGAATGAGTGGATCCATCTGTATTTGGAACTTGCGCTTGCCACAACTAATAGGCGCCATATCAAACACGGTGTGGCCGGTCTGAAGATTCGCAAAGTGGCTATGGAAATCACACGAGACCTGGAGCCCTTTCACAAGGGACTTGGCGCCTATGATGCTATTTCTACATTAGGCACACAGACTCATGCAAGGATCGGGCTGGTGATGATGGTATCGCGTTGCAACAGTCAGAAGAATCGTGGATGTGCATTTGGGAATCTTTAGAATCGTCGGTCTTACTCAGAGCTTTCAAACCATACCAGCCTCTAACGGAATTGCTGCCATGGAAGCGTCTCCACTTTCCACAAGACTACAATTAATGATCCATTTGAATACGTATGCACGTGGATCAGAATAATCATCGATGGTGGCATTTCTCTTCCCTCGGTACCATCTTTTGGATTCTTAATTAGATTTGAATTAATCCTTAAAACTGTGAGGGCATTGCCATGTTATGTTACTTGTCTAGCTAGCTACCAAAAGTCACTTGATCACCTAAACTTTACGTTAGTAGGAGTCGTCGTCATTCTTCATTTTCATAACTAATCGTCGTATTGCCTAATCCAATGGGTAAGTAATTTTATAATCAGCATCTCAGTAAATGATACTAAACAAATAAATAGATTATACATTCGAACCAAGAATAAAATAAAATAGAAAAAGGTAGGAAAGTTTTCCAAAGTTTTATTAGCACTAGCTATAATTTTACTTGTCAATTACGTTTCCCCCTCTTTGGTCCGCACCAGCTGTCTCAAAAACTTTCGCCGGCATGATAACATTTGGCCATGTCAACGTGTGTGATTTATTTATTATCTGAAGTCTTAAATTTAAACAAAAAAACTTGAACTTGATAAACTAATTGATACGAACGAAATGGGATAAACCAATTTATTTAGTTTCTATCTAAAACAGGGAGAAGGCACTATAACCATAATCAAAAGCGGTCACAAAGACAGAACATATATAAAAGTAGCTTAGAAGTCTCTGACGACGAGACAGTATTCAAGATAAATGATGATACACACCAACATATTCCGTTACTAAGCAGGTCTAGAATTCGTGGTAAACTCTCACTTGAATTGATAGATGATTTGAAAGCAAATTCAGTAGCCTCTATTACCCTTGGTGTTACAAGACGTTGTCGTAGTGAAGCAAGATCTAAGTAAATGAGTCAAACAAATAGGATAGGTGACCAGTTGACCCTAACCGACTCTCTTGGCAAAATGCATTTGGTTTGGCCTACAAAGAGTATTTCTTCTATGTTTTTATCATATTCAACCAATGTCTTTGATGTTGCAAGAAAAGTAAGTGATCAAACATCCCTTATATTGGGACTTTACCCTTTGTGATATGATCAGCATAACAGCTGTTCTTCGTGGTCAGATGGATACTGATATGATGAGCATAACTGTTGTTCTTTGTGGTCAGATGAACACATATCACCCACTGAGCCACAAGTTCGTGTACCAAAACGAAGATCCACAAATTTACATTGAGAATTTCACTAAAACGAAAAATCATTGATGTTATACTTGTGAATTTTTCAAAGGATTAAAATCTGTAAGAGAATATGTGGACATACCACTAGCTAATGATAAAGATTTGGGTATAGGATAAAAAGAAGAAGGTGATTCAAATCGTTGAACTTTGATGTGGTAATAAGACCATATCTCAACTATATGATTCGAAGGAAATCTCATTTTCATTTTTTGTTGCTTGATTTGAAGAAAATCTCACTATTTATCTTACTTAAACACTGATCTCTTTATTTTTTTGTATATATTAATGTCGAAATATACTATGTTTGAAAAAAATTGAGGATCTTCAGAGTATAACTAAACAAAATATGACATCAATTACATCACATTTTTACTCTGAAATTGAACAGAAAAGTTGAATTTTTTTGGGGATAAGAAAAGAATCAGGGAAACCTTTTCAATGGTGGTATGGTCGTCTTTGAATGTAAATGTGTCACCTTTGTTATCATTAAAATTATTTTTGTTTTCTCATCAACATATTCATAATTTTGTCCTTAGTCATCGCTTGGACATTATTTTGCGATTTTTTTTTTTTTTTTTTTTTT
>NC_025685.1:22662478-22672636 GCF_000633955.1 Camelina sativa
GTTTAGCTAGCTCTAGTCTCATGCTCTTATTGGAAGTGTTTCTTTAAGTTTATTGGATAATTTGGCTCTATACTTTTGTTTTTAGCTGCACATGAGTATAATGATTTACATGATCATGATATAGTTTTTAGCTGCATATGAGTATAATGATTTACATGATCATGATATATGCAAATATTTTATGCATCACAAAATCTAATTTCTTTGACTTAACTAAAAATAAATTTATCACTTATTTTTGGACGATGATTCTCAAATAGTTTTTAAGTTTTATAAATAACACCTAAATTCGATTATGAAGAAAAGTAGATCTAATAACCAAGTGATAGTGGTCTAGTGGTTTATACTTAATGAGCAGTTACCTTTAGGTTTAGATTAAGGATCCTATGTAAAATTTACTAAATGGATTAGTCCCAGAGTACAATTATAAAAAAGTAAATTAGAAACTAATTTGTGGTATTGGATTAAATGACTACAATATTGTTCATTAAAAGAAGAGATTTTTTTAGAAATAACCTTTTTGGTGTACCCATTTTCAAAAATACCTTTTTCATCTGTCAATTTTCAAAAATACTTCTTTTTAAATATGAAAAATTATTAAGTATTATATGGTTCACAAGGTACTTATAGATAATAACTACTACCTCTAGACTGAATCTAAATATTTATGAAGTTTTAAAACATTTTAAAAGGTTTTTACAAGGTTTTTAAAAGGTTTACAAGGTTTTTAAAAGGTTTTTATATTGTATTTATAAAATATATATAAAAAATTACACACATATAAAGGTAATTTGTGTATATATTTATAAGCTTACACACAAATTTGGAAAATTTACAAATTTTTAATGGTTTTTTTGGTAAAGTTTGAAAGATGGGGTATTTTTGAAAAATGGTATTGCAAAAAGGGTATTTTTGAAATTCTCCCAAATTTAAAATATTTTCAAAACTTCAATTTCTGGAAGAAAGAAAAAATTTTAATACTAAAAATATTTTGTTTTTTACAAAATTTTTTAAAAGTTAAAAATAATATACTTCATTAATTTGTTCCCCTAAAATGGGGGGAAGTTAGTTTTTTTTTTTTTGGCAAGCTTATTTAGGCTGTAATATGCTTTTGCGAAATCGTTGTGGAATTCTTGAAGAATTTTTTGAGGAAAAAAAAAATTGTTACATCAGTTGAATATGAAGTACATTGTAAAAACACATGTGTGATTATTCCATCACAAGACACATGTCATTACACTTGTCCATGTAGTGTTACACAATCTTTGTAAATGTAACACTTGTCATTACCAAAACTAATAGGTGTGTGGCTCATGTGTTTTCTAATGTACTATAAATAAGGACTTGTGTAAGAAGAGTAATACTTAAGTTGTCTTTTGATCAAACAAGCTTCCCAATCTCTCTCACTCTCGTGCATCCTCCCTCTCTCTCTTTCTTATTTCTTGTTCTCTATTCATAATACTACAAACACATATAAGTGTTTGGTAGTTATAATTCACAACAAAGTATTTATTTTTGAGGAATAATGCTTGAAAAAATGGTTGTGAAGAGAGAATTAGAGCATCATTAGTGGAGTACCTCTCCTAAGTTACTCACAAATTAATTAATCATATAATTAATATTAATTTAAGTAAAGTAACCCTAAGAGTATTTTTGCAAAATCATTCTTTTACTAGAGAACCCAAAGAAGGTTGCTCAATCTTTTAAACAATGTTTTAATGATTCACAATGATTCACAATTGTGGATATGAAAAGATTAACAATGATTCACTTAAACATTGTTGTAACATTGAATTTTCAATTTACAAAGAGTACTTGAGGCAACATGCCATAACACAGAATCTGCAACTCTTATACAAGACCGTTGATGTTTTTTTTCTTCATGGGATTCCACTGAATCCAAAATAGCTTGTTGTATGTTCTGTATCACACCAACATATTAATAAGAACCATGACAAAAAGGAACCTGGTAGAATGTTCCTCAAGTATTGAAGCTCTGGCAGAATAAAAACCATCAGCATAAACAGGAGATGCAACCAATTACAGACCACAAAACAAGTACTATAAACTAAAGAAATCAGAAAGAGCAAGAGAGTCCTATACAATACAAACGTAACAGAGTCATCAACAATGGAGGAGAAAAAAACATCTACACCAAAACCATATTCAGTTATAAAAAGAGATCGGCAGTGCAGATGCTTCAGACAAGTTACATAAAAGATATTCAGCAAAAAATCAACTATCTCAGTCTATGTCTACTATATTTATCAAAGTTAGAAACGATTTGTAGAAGAAACTGTAAAATTACCTTGGTCAGTAGTTGTATGAGGAGCCTAGTCAAAAACGAGATGTTGAGCTTAACACTCTGTTCGATGTCTTGAGATGTTGAGCTTACGCTTGAGCTTGTGCTTGATTGCTACTGAGGAGAAGGAGCAACTAATCCTACTCCTGATCCTGGTGATCTGAATCTCCTTGCTCCTGCAAAATCAAGAAATTAATGAATGATCAATCAATAATTGACTCTTTCACGTGCTAATCGAGTAACATGATCCAAAAAGATCAGATTTTTTCAATCAACCTAATAGATACATAAGCTAAGATACTAACCAAAACAATGTTGTCAAAATCCATTGCACCGAAACCAATTTCTTGAATCCAAAAGCTGAAACAGACAAGAACTAAGTTACCAGGAAAATCAGAATCAATCACTGTCTTTAACCACATTAGCCACAAAACAATCTTAGTGAGATTGAGTAATAAGATCAGCATAAGAATTACAAATTACAAACTTTGTGGATCCTAATGGCAAAACTCGATTCGTTCCATAAGGCAGTGACCAACCTCACATAATCTAGTTAGCCCATATATAAAGCAAGCATCTTTTTTTACATTCAAACTATGATTCATAAACACGAAATCTGAAAACCCACAAGCCAACACAACATCAAACCGTGATCTTCTACTAATTGCATCTCAAATAAAAAAAATTAGACACAAGTTGAAATGAATCTACTATTCAAACTGAAACCAGAAGAAAACTAACTCCAATGCTCTTCACACCAATGCTCAGCAGATTTTAAGTTATAATGTGGCATGTATTACATAATCAAAAGATGAGACAGATTCTTATCAGTAAGACATGCCACTCAACAACAATTCAGAACCATTTGTTAGGATTCACATTAGTACACTCCTTTATTCAATATTTCAATTCACCAAAGAACTACACATCATCGAAAGACTTGATTAACAACCTATTAGCTGTCTAGAAAACCAACTCAACGAATGTTTCTTGACAGGGGAAAAGGGAAAAATATCCAAAGAACTAGACCTGCATCATCAGACCCGCTTGACAAGGATGAATGAAAGCCATCACAGATCAATCGTAGTGCATCCTCCTCCACAAAATCTAAATCAACAAAACAAAACAAACGACAAGTTAATTTGATGCAATTTAGCAAACCCAAAGTTGAAAATTAAGAAGCAAGAACGAAGTGCCTCAGCAAATATATAGATCGATCATAGCATCATAGGATTCACTTCAAAAAAAACCAGCACGACGAACAAAGCAAATTACAATAATCAGAGACTAATAATAAGAAGAACAGAGGGAGAACTACAACAACTAGAGATGCAATTGAAAGAGGTCAACAAATCCTAGAGAATAGTTCACAAGTAGGAACAAACCCTCTAATCTTAAGCTGGAAAAATTAATCGATTCAAGGTGATCGATTGATTTCTATGGATTTCCGTCAAGAGATAAAAGAGAGAGATGTCGCGAAGAGATAAAAGAGAGAGAGAGAGAGATATAAAAATTAATCGATTCAACCTGTTCTTTCTTCTTCTCCTAGTGCTGTCGTTTCTCCTCCTGACTAGTGACGGCGTCGTTTTTAGTACCATCTTCATCGCTGATTTCACGTTCGCTGGCAGTCTCGAATCCGTCGGAATCATCTCCGTCGACTTGTTTCGTCTCCGTCGTGGGTTGCTGCGGTGAAGACGAAGACGAGGGCTTTGGTATGAGAATCTTATCCTCCGCTGACCATCAATCCTCCAGTCGAATCGATTGATTTTTCTAGACCATCAATTCGCCTTTTTAGATCGAGAGAGCAAAGAGAGAAGATCGGGAAAGAAAGAAGGAAGAAAATAGAAAAAACAAAAAAAAAAAGTTTTATATTTACATATAAACGTATCAGAACACGTCACGTAGCATTGCTCAATTCCTTCTCAGAGAATCGATTCTCTTGTTAATGGACCGAAAAATGATTTTTTTTTTAATTCTGGTTTGGGCATTGCTCAAATACAAGAGAAGTCACCGGTAAAGATGGTCTAGCTAGGGAACGTGGTCCCACTACAGTCATTATCTTTTTTTTTTAATTAAGATCGACCACTCTTGAGTTTAATTACTCTTTATATTATGATCGATTACCAGCCAACTAGTAGCTAGCTAGTGATAAAATCAGAGGTTCTTAAGAATGAGTGGATCCATCTGTATTTGGAACTTGCGGTTGCCACAACTAAATATGCGCCATATCCAACACGGACACGGTGTGGCCGGTCTGAGGATTCGCAAAGTGGCTATGGAAATCACACACGTGACCTGGAGCCCTTTCACAAGGGACTTGGTGCCTATGATGCTATTTTCCACATTAGGTACACAGACACAGACTCATGGAAGGATCGGGCTGGTGATGATGTGGAGCGCCTTGATATAGTCAGCAGAAACGTGGATCTGCATTCGGAAATCATTAGAATCATAACACCACCAGCATATATCAAACGGAACTGCTGCGATGGAAGCGTCTCCAGAAGACTAGAATGATCCGTTTGAATACGTACGTACGTACGTGGATCAGAATAATCATCGATGGTGGCGTTTCTCTTCCCTCCACCAGCTTTTGGATTATTAGATCTGAGTTCATCCTTAGAAACTGTGAGTGCATTGTCATGTTACTTGTCTTGTCTGGCTACCAAAAGTGATCACTTGATCACCTAAACTTTACGTTAGTAGGAGAGTCGTACGTAATTCTTCATTTTCATAATTTCATAACTAATCATCGTACGTATTGCCTAATCCGATGGAAAGTAATTTTAATTATAATCAGCATCAAAGCAAATGATAGGTTTTGGGAAGTGCTAAACAAATAAATAGATTATACATTGGAAGCAAGGATAAAATTAAAATAGAAAAAGATGGGAAAGTTTATATTACTTGTCAATTACGTTTCACCCTCTTTGGTCCGCACCAGCTGTCTCAAAAACTTTAAGAACATGATAACATTTGGCATGTCAACGTGTGTGATTTATAATCTGAAGTCTAACTTTAAACAAAAATTTTGAACTTGATTATAAACTAATACGAACGAGACTGGGATAAGCCATTGTAATTAGTTTCCATCTAAAACAAACCATTTTATTTTTATACTTGATCAATCTGAGAACCGACGGGTCGTACTAGATAATTATATCACAGTTGAATGGTCTTAATCCGTCTAATGGAACAGATTTCACAATAATTAATCCATGGGTAGCTATTAATTAGTATAACATATCTTATTTATGATAGTCTTATTTAAAATTTCCAAAGACCTAGAATTTGATTATACATAATTTTGGATTTATTCCAGCTTTTGTTAGGTTGGTGATAGACATGCAGATTTATTTATTTTTGATTTAAAGTTAATTAATGAAATTATAAACATTCCCTAAATTGAATGTGAAGCAATTTATTAGTATTCTCTTTTTATTTTCTCTAACGAACTTACCAACCATTGTATAAGTCATTATATATCCTATGTTTTGTCTGGATTTGGGTGTTATTTTAAGTTTTTAATCAAATAGATTGTAGAAACTTTTGGTTTTTTTTTTTTCCCGGTGAAAGTCATAATAAAACTAAAATGCATTTTATGATTATGTGGTGTAGTTTGATTGTACCAACCAGATTTATTCATATATATTTTGGTCGACAATTATATTATTTGTTATATTTTGATAATTAATACCTCAAGTAGTTTAACAGTTACAGAATTTTATCTTCATTATTCTCAAAAAAAAAAAAGGATAATTAGTTTATAAAATTCTGTAATGACTCAATTCTCTTCACACTTAACCTAACCGGATTAAACCGGTTCCGAATCGCGACCAGTGCCTTAAGTTCAGACCATAACATAATACAGTGGCATGTAACAGTAATTATTAAGAAAAGCAAGGGTAAGTTGTCAAATTGGCCAGCCAACCACATGGTTTCGTTTATCTTCTTCAAAAAATGAGTTTAGTCTTTTTAACAGTCGCCTTTACTCTTTTTCTCTTAAGTACTAAAAATTAAACGACACTTCTCCTCTAAATCCCTTTTTTTTCTCTCTCTCTCTCTAAACTCTCAATCACATTAGAGAGAGATACACACACAACTCTCTCTCTCTCTCTCTCTCTCTCTCTCTTTCTGTGTTCATCCTTGAATCGATTCGATTTGTGAAGTTCTGATTGGAGATTAAAGCAGATCTGAACGGAGTAGAGTCAGATCGGAACCGTCGGTAGGTAATATGGAGGAAGCTTTAGAAATGGCGAGGGCCAAGGATACGAAGGAGCGCATGGCCGCTGTGGAGCGGCTGCATCAACTTCTCGAAGCTTCTAGGAAGAGTTTGAGCCCTGCGGAAGTGACGTCACTTGTCGATTGTTGTTTGGATCTCCTCAAGGATAGTAATTTTAGAGTCTCTCAAGGTGCGCTTCAAGCGCTTGCTTCTGCCGCTGTGCTCGCTGGTGAGCATTTGAAGCTTCATTTGAATGCGCTTGTTCCTGCTGTTGTCGAGCGCCTTGGTGATAGTAAGCAACCCGTTAGGGATGCTGCTAGGCGCTTGTTGACTACTCTTATGGAGGTGAGTGTTGATAGATTTTACTAAACTTTAGGGAATTTGAATTGCTTTGTGTTTGCTTAGAAGTGTCTA
Organism: Camelina sativa; assembly: GCF_000633955.1. Classification (NCBI taxonomy): domain Eukaryota; kingdom Viridiplantae; phylum Streptophyta; class Magnoliopsida; order Brassicales; family Brassicaceae; genus Camelina; species Camelina sativa. The sequence goes on from NC_025685.1 coordinate 22,669,417, forward strand.
CTATTGAGGGATTGGTTTTGTGTTTTGCTTAGAATTGCCTTCTTAGTTAGTGTTTTCTTTGTTTCTATTAGGTTTCGTCTCCGACGATTATAGTTGAAAGAGCGGGTTCGTATGCTTGGATGCATAAGAGTTGGAGAGTTAGGGAAGAGTTTGCGCGTACTGTTACATCAGCTATTGGTCTTTTTGCATCTACCGAACTTCCTCTTCAGCGTGTTATTCTTGCTCCGGTGAGTTTCTCTATCTCTCCCTTTTTTTGATATCTCTACTTTGTTGCCTTTAGTGCTTTTTCTTGTATCGAATTGAATTGATGGCGGGTGTTTGTTTGCTTTATCAGATACTTCAGATGTTAAATGACCCTAATCAAGCTGTTAGGGAAGCTGCAATTTTGTGCATTGAGGTGAGTTTTGTACCATCCTTTGTGTACTGAGATAGTTACTAGTGAACTCTTTCAATTTTGAGTTCAGTTTGAGTAGAGAATTTCACTTCCTCTGTGGAGATCTGTCTATTTTTGTTTTAGAGAATTCAGGATTTAGATGCTCTATTTCGTGTTTGGTGTTAATATTGTAATTCTGTTTTTCTCAGGAGATGTACATGCAGGGTGGGTCTCAATTCCGAGAAGAGCTTCAGCGCCACCATCTTCCATCATATATGGTAAATCTCAGATTAAGATTCATCCATATGCAGAACGAGAATGCATAATGCATATTACTAGTTTTCATCTGCATCATAACTTAGTCTACTTTGATAAAGAATAATATGATTTCTGTCTTCGGGCGCTCTTTGCTACAACTCTTTCTCTGTTTTTTTTCATCAGGTGAAGGACATTAACGCTAGACTAGAACGTATTGAGCCACAACAGCGTTCGACAGATGCCCGTAGTGGTCACCATGTTGTTAATGAGGTTAAGGCATCAAGTGTCAATCCCAAAAAGAGCAGTCCCAGGGCAAAAGCTCCCACGAGAGAGAACTCTTTATTTGGGGGTAAAGATGTTTCTCTCAAGTATTAAAGTCTAAAACTTGCTGTTGTAATATTTCCATCTCGGCTGACTGGTTTTGTATCTTTTCATTTCAGGAGATGCAGACATCACTGAAAAACCCATTGACCCCATCAAAGTGTACTCAGAAAAGGAGTTGATACGAGAATTTGAGAAAGTTGCTGCAACACTCGTCCCAGAGAAAGACTGGTCAATGCGTATTTCAGCTATGCGGAGGGTTGAAGGACTTGTTGCAGGAGGTACCACGTCTACATTTTTGTCTGTCTATCTTTGAAACTAAGTTTCATTTGCTTTGATTGCATACATGATATATTCTCCAGCAGCAGGGGAAATTTCTTGTATTTCATCTCATGAAATCTTTTTTCTGTTGAAGGTGCGACTGATTACTCTTGCTTTCGAGGTCTCCTGAAGCAACTTGTTGGTCCCTTAAGTACTCAATTAGCTGACCGGAGATCTACCATTGTCAAGCAGGTTAGTTAAATTTTCGATTTGACATCCTCATTATTAGGATTCAGAATGTATTGTGATTCTTCTTTTCCTTGTAAAACAAATTGATAAGTTGGCAACTCGGTGAGGTATTCCATTTCCATTAAGTACTTATTTTATAGAAAATTCATCTTTTTCGATGGCAACACCCTTCATCTTTGTAAAACTTATATTCGTTTTAGCCAGAAAATACATTTTGCTAGTAGGCGTGAACGGTATATTAGATCAATGCATCCTATCTTATGTAGTTTTGATAACCATTTTTGCCATTGCCTTTCCTTCATATGCTATGTCTCGTGTTCGTAGGCCTGTCATCTCTTGTGTCTCTTATCAAAAGAGTTACTGGGAGATTTTGAAGCATGCGCTGAGATGTTTATTCCAGTAAGCTTAACCTCCTCTCGTTTACTGCCATAACATTCAACGCATACACATTTTTGTTAATAGTAATATATGGTAATCAGGTGCTTTTCAAGCTGGTTGTGATCACTGTACTTGTAATTGCAGAATCTGCTGATAACTGCATAAAAACGGTAAATTATTAGCTTGCTTTTTTTTGGTTTCTAGAACCTGGCCTGCTTGTCTAAGTTTTGCGCTTACACAGATGGTTTCTTGCTATTCCAGATGCTGCGTAACTGCAAAGCTGCCCGTATACTTCCTCGGATAGCTGAATCAGCGAAACATGACCGTAATGCAATTCTGCGAGCAAGGTAAACTGGAGGTTCTCTATCAAACATAAAATTTATGATGTTCTGTAAATTGATCTCATTCTTTTAATACAGATGTTGTGAATATGCATTGTTAACACTCGAACATTGGCCTGATGCTCCAGAAATTCAGCGATCCGTTGATCTATATGAAGATCTGATTAGATGCTGTGTTGCAGATGCTATGAGTGAGGTAGGTTTGTGGTACTATTTTCCATAAGACTATATGTTATGCTGCAGATGGTATGAAGTAGGTTTATTGTTCCTTGTTTATATCTCTGGTAAGGCAGTGATTAGGATTGAATGCAACTTTAACGGGATGCATGTTCTGCATCAATAGTATCAAATGATTTGTAGTAGTTGTTGTATTGTCCATCTATCTCTTTCCCATGTGCCATTGAAAGCTGTAAATATATTGAATAACAGGTACGAACAACTGCTAGAATGTGCTACAGAATGTTTGCAAAAACTTGGCCTGATCGTTCTCGTCGTTTGTTTTCCTCCTTTGACCCTGTCATACAAAGGGTAAGCCTTCTCAACTCTCTATAGTCTGCTTATTAGCATCAATGAGGCTTGATAAGGCTTCTCAACTCTCTATAGTCTGCTTATTAGCATCAATGAGGCTTGATAAGGCATTCCATATGTTCTCAGGTAATAAATGAAGAAGATGGTGGAATTCATAGGAGACACGCCTCACCATCTGTCCGTGAGAGACATTCCCAGCCTTCATTTCCTCAGACGTCTGCTCCATCTAATCTACCTGGATATGGAACATCAGCTATAGTCGCTATGGATAGAAGCTCAAATTTATCAACTGGAGGATCTCTTTCTTCTGGGTTACTCCTTTCGCAATCAAAGGATGTCAGTAAAGGTTCTGAACGTAGTCTGGAAAGTGTGTTACAATCAAGCAAGCAGAAGGTCAGTGCCATTGAAAGTATGCTCCGAGGACTGCATGTATCTGATAGACAAAATCCTGCAGCCCTTCGTTCAAGTAGTTTGGATCTAGGTATTGAGTTTCTTTCCTTACGAGAGTATA
>NC_025685.1:22677080-22678063 GCF_000633955.1 Camelina sativa
AAAGGCAGTAATCGCAATGGTGGCCTTGGTTTGTCAGATATCATCACCCAAATTCAAGCTTCAAAGGACTCAGGAAGATCATCATACCGTGGCAATCTGTTGTCCGAGTCTCATCCTACCTTTTCATCCTTGACAGCGAAACGGGTCTCAGACAGAAATGAGAGAAGTTCTTTTGAGGAAAACAACGATGCCAGAGAGGCGAGGCGGTTTGTGGCAGGTCATTTTGACCGACAGCAGATGGATACCGCATATAGAGATTTGAATTTCAGGGAATCAAACGCTAGCCATGTTCCCAATTTCCAGAGGCCACTTTTGAGGAAGAATGTTGGGGGAAGAATGTCCGCTGGCAGGAGGAGGAGTTTTGATGATAGCCAATTGCAAGTTGGCGATATGTCAAATTATGTTGATGGTCCAGCTTCCCTGAACGAGGCCCTTAACGACGGACTGAACTCCAGTTCTGATTGGTGTGCTAGAGTTGCAGCTTTTAATTTTCTCCAAACTCTGCTGCAACAAGGCCCTAAAGGGGCTCAAGAAGTAATTCAAAGTTTTGAGAAAGTAATGAAACTATTTCTCCGGCATTTAGATGATCCTCACCACAAGGTCGCACAAGCAGCACTGTCGACACTTGCGGATCTTATACCATCTTGCCGAAAGCCTTTTGAGAGCTACATGGAAAGAGTCCTACCCCATGTCTTCTCACGGCTAATCGATCCTAAAGAGGTAGTTAGACAACCCTGCTCCTCAACCTTGGAAATTGTCAGCAAAACCTACAGTGTGGATTCCCTTTTACCTGCATTGCTTCGTTCACTGGATGAGCAGAGATCACCAAAGGCTAAATTAGCTGTCATTGAATTTGCCATCAACTCCTTCAACAGGTACGCTGGTAACCCTGAAATTTCGGGTAATAGTGGCATCTTGAAGTTGTGGCTGGCGAAGTTGACGCCATTAACCCGTGACAAAAATACCAAGTTGAAAGAAGCCTC
>NC_025685.1:22679582-22688168 GCF_000633955.1 Camelina sativa
TTGTGGCTGGCGAAGCTGACGCCATTAACCCGCGACAAAAATACCAAGTTGAAAGAAGCCTCTATTACTTGCATCATATCTGTTTACAATCATTATGATTCTGCGGGACTGCTAAATTACATTCTCAGTTTGTCGGTTGAGGAGCAAAACTCTCTGAGAAGATCACTAAAACAATATACTCCCCGCATCGAGGTGGACCTATTAAACTATATGCAGAGTAAAAAAGAAAAACAGAGAATGAAGTCTTATGATCCATCTGATGCCATTGGGACATCGTCTGAGGAAGGGTATACTGGTGCCTCCAAGAAGAATATATTCCTTGGACGGTATTCTGGGGGTTCAATTGATAGTGATAGTGGCAGGAAGTGGAGTTCTTCCCAGGAGCAAACAATGATCACTGGTGGTGTTGGTCAAAGTGTTTCCAGTGGAACCCAGGAAAAGCTGTATCAGAACCTCAGAACTGGGATCAGTTCTGCTAGTGATCTGTTGAACCCCAAGGATTCTGATTACACATTTGCTTCAGCTGGCCAGAATTTGATATCAAGAACTAGCCCTAATGGAAGTTCAGACAACATGGAAAACTTGGACGACTTGTCACCACCACATTTGGAGAAAAATGGTCTGAATCTGACAAGCGCTGACTCCTTGGAAGGAAGACATGAAAATGAGGTCTCTCGCGAATTAGATTTAGGTCAGTACATGCTTGCTTCTATTAAGGTCAGCCCAACGCCGGAATCTGGACCTAGCATCCCTCAGATTCTACATATGGTTAGTAACTATTGTCACATCTGATAAATGTCGTTATCTTTTTCCCTCTGGTACTAAAAAACATATCTGATGATTGAGCTTTCACAGATCAACGGGAGTGATGGAAGCCCTTCTTCGAGCAAGAAATCTGGACTCCAGCAATTAATTGAAGCCTCTGTAACTAACGATGAATCAGTTTGGACCAAGGTATACTTAATGAACCCTGGTTCCACTAGTTGGAGTAATTGGTCGTGACATTTATATCTTATACATTACAGTTCTACTGTGTCCATGAAACTTACAAGGCTTAATAATAAGATTGGGCAAGCCAAGAAAAATGTGTTGGTAAACTCTGTAGGTAGGATAAATTTAACACTGATGAATAGATCTTTAACTTATAAGTGCTACGACTAAAAACCTAGCACGCCAAACCATGAATTCACTGTTGTGGTTTTTGTAAGTGATTCTTGTTCGTTTTGTTGTTCTGAGTCAGAAGTCGTCTATTCTTCATAGTTGCTTTTGCCATGTACAGTTGCCTATTAATCCTAATGGCTATTCCTCCTACTTTTCTATTCCCAGTACTTCAATCAAATTTTGACGGTTGTTCTTGAAGTGCTCGATGACGAAGATTTTTCAATCAGAGAGCTTGCTCTTTCGCTGATTTCTGAAATGCTAAAAAGCCAGGTTTGTTCCTTACTTAGCCTCATCAATCAAGCATCTCTAACACGTTAAGGGTGGCTTTGTGAAATTACAAACACCTTTTCTTACTTGTATATATCTTGCTTATTAATTTCAGAAAGATGCCATGGAAGATTCTGTTGAAATAGTAATTGAAAAGCTGCTTCATGTATCAAAGGACACTGTTCCAAAAGTAAGGATTATACTCTCAAACCTTATTCTTGTGGATCAACCCCTTTCGATACGTCTCCAGGTCTCATATGATAATACCTTTTCAGGTTTCTAGTGAAGCTGAGCAATGTCTCACCACGGTCTTGTCCCAATGCGATCCTTTCAGATGTTTAAGTGTATGTACTTAGAGTTCCTCTCTTTTCCCGGCCTCATTTGGTTTTATGCTTTTGTTTCTTCTAGTTGATTAGTCTATAAGCAAAATTCATTTCTGCTTCAGGTGATTGTCCCATTATTGGTGACAGAAGATGAGAAAACTCTCGTCGCTTGCATAAATGGTTTAACGAAGGTAAGATTTCTGAATTTTACGGTATATTGTGTGTTTTCCCAGATTGTTAATACCAAGTCGGATAAAGATATAATCATCAGGTCTCATCACTGAAACAGTTTCATTGGTTCTTGTGTACAGCTTGTGGGTAGGCTCTCGCAAGAGGAATTAATGGAGCAATTGCCATCTTTTTTGCCTGCCGTTTTTGAAGCATTTGGGAGCCATAGCGCAGATGTCCGCAAGGTAAAGGAATTGAGAAAAAAAAAAACTTAAGTTTTAAACTCACACCAGTAACTTGAGACTTACGAAATCGTATAATATAATCTGAGCTCTTTTGGGATTTGTGATTGTTGCAGACGGTGGTGTTCTGTCTGGTAGACATATATATAATGCTTGGGAAAGCATTTTTGCCGTATTTGGAAGGTCTAAACAGCACGCAGGTTCGTCTAGTGACCATCTACGCAAACCGGATCTCGCAGGCTAGAAACGGTGCCCCTATCGACGCAGACACCTGACGAGCTGCTTGTAATCATCGTTCATAGGGTTTCTCTTGTGTCTTGGGGTCATTTATTCATTATTGTTTATTTTGTATATGGGTGTGTTTCATTTTTTTGGGTGTAATTTTGCAAATTGGTTTTTTTTTTCTTTTTTTTCTTTTTTCCATTATGTTACGGTGTTGTGTGGTCTATTTTGCTTTGTATTGGTTTATTATCTCCTAAATTTTATAAAACTTTGCATCTGATTACTACAATACCTTTATTACTGAACAAAAAAAAAGATCTATGATTAAACTTCCCATCTGGCCTTAAATTGACACTGCTCTGAAATTTTATTTAAAACAAAGCCAATTTGATGATAGTATCAGAAATAGTAAAATGTAAAATTTGGTGATCTAATAAGTTCACCAAAATAGTAATATTACACAGATTTAAGGTTCGATAAATGTTTTAGAACATTTAATAAAGTTTACTGTTGATTAACATCTTGTAAATTAATTGTTGTATTTTTGAAGTTTAAGATTTTGATAGTACAGTTTGGGTGAAAATTATGTACCTGTAGTTGTTTTTTTTATTTATAAGAATTTATAATTACCCTAAAAAATTTAGGTTAAAATGGTCAGATATTTATGGCTAAAATATACAGTATATAATCATAAAAGAGAAATAATTATTGCGTTAGGATTAGGATCACCAATTATTACCCTCTCGTGGAGGAACATAGCACGATGAGACAGCGAACCTGCTTGTCTTCCCCATCGATATCCTTTTTCAATGCATCGATTCCTAGACTATTTTATTTCCAAAAGTATTTCACAACTAATCATTTTTATCTTTCTTTCTTCGTCTTTTTTTCACAAAAATTTCTTCCTTTTCTATGCTTTAAATCATGTGCTTAATTTAGAATTTTAACAATTGTTTTTCATTTTTGGCTAGTTAATAATTGATATATCCGATATTGGAATCTCTAGATAAATTAGGATGGTTGATGGAAAATAATAATGATAATAATAAAATGGTAGCACGAAATAGAAGGTGTGGGCAAATGATTCCCCAACCACCGCCGAAATAGTTTGCAATTTTCCTAAATAAAGATATTATATAAAGTCAGATCCAAAATATATGCATTTATTAATATTTCAGTATGATATTTAGGTCCACCTTATCTTCTACGATTACTATATTCGTCTAGTATTAAAAAAAATTGTATTGTATTTCTGCTTTCTTATTAATTAAAAATATAGACACGTCGCCATCAAACATCATTTTTCGTCATCATTTTTGTGTGTCAACCATTTTTGTCATCATTTTTCTACTTGTAAATTTTTGTTGTCAATCATTTCTACCAGTTATTGAAAACTTTGTTGCATGTTGAAATTTCAATAATGTTTTTTTTTTAAATATATACATCTTATAACCTATTGGTTTGTACAGTAAAACTTCTATAAATTAGTAAAACCTCTATGAACCAAGATATTTTATTAATTTATAGTAATATTAATTTATTTATAAATTAATAATAATTATTTTACAGTGTAAATTAATAATTATTAATTTATATGTATAGTTTTAATTGTTTAATTATTTTTAAAATTATGAATTGAGACAATTGTTGCAAAATAAAATTAGAATTTTGGATGTTGTAAATTTTATGGTATTGAAATTCAATTTGAAATAATTAAAAAATATTATTGACAATGAATTACACACATTATAAACAAATTCACTTATACACATAACATAAATATTCAAATTTACGAATAAAATATCAATTATCGTATTTTAATAGTCTATCAAACTATCAAAATGTAAATAATGCATATTTATAAATTAAAAGTTTTAAAAAGTTTTAGCTGTTTTATGAAATATTATAGAATATTTTATATTATTATAGTTTGAAGATACAACATAACAATTGTTTAATAGATATGAGGTTTAAGAGAAAAATACTGTACTATATCAGCATATATATATATATAAATTTATACGATTATTAATTTATGATATTATTGGACCATATTTTATATGGGGATTTTTAAAAAATTATTATTTTATTATCTTATCGAATTTTGTTATTTTATGCACTGTCTCGATTTGAAACTAGCAAAATTTATTGTGTTTATTAATTTATAGAGTATTCATTTATAGAGGTTTTACATATCTACGATGATCACTTCAATATGCATCTTGCATGACAACGGAAAAACAAACTATATGCAATAATCACTATTTATTTAATTATCCAAACCTCAGACGTATATATATAGTACTTAGTATTACTATTTGTAGGTAAATTAGCAATGCAGAAAATAATATATTGAGGTTACGGTACGTGCGATCTAATAAAGTATTAGTATTAGCTTGTGATTACCTGAAAAAAAACATTGTCTTATGCTTTGAAAAAAAAAAAAACATTGTCTTATGCAAATGATTAAGGTTTTATTGGTATGGGTTATCGTTTCCTTAAACCCAACACGCTAATTTAATATTTGAAAGCTAATGGAATTAACTAATCTGATGAGAGGAAAGATGGAGTATTTTATTAATCTAATATAATGAAGACAGACCTTTTTTAATCCCAAAGCTGGTAAAGATCATCAAGTAGACAATATAGTGACCTAAAACTTTATCCTCGATCATAATTTGGTTATAGAAAGAAAGCTACATATTTTGCATGATCATAGTAGAGTCTAGAAGACCAGATATGACAATTTCAAAATATCATTAGCATATTTGAATAAAGAAAGTAATTAAATAAGTTTGATAGATGATAAAAGAGGGCTGGGTTTGTTTAGCAACAAATATAAACATATTAATTATTACACATGTCTCTTACAGTGCTGGTCCAGCAACATTGGAGGTCCAATACCAAAAAAATTGTACTTTTAAAATGAGGCCTAATAATATTTTTTTTTAATTGTTTTTCTCAGTAAGTCCAATGCAATTTTTTAAATTGGGTTTCAACTCAAAGCAATTTTTAAAATGAGGCCTCATCTGAAAATAAATTTAAAAAATGAGACCTTTTAAAAAAAACTAACTCTTAAATTGAGGCCTTATAATTAAGAAAAAAACAAAAAATCCTTACCGAATCAGCTTCAGAAAATTGAGGCCCGATACCTATGTATCATACAAATGTGTACAGGGCCGGGCCTGGTCTCTTATTACAAATCATTGAGGCTTCCAATAGAAACCCAACTTCTGTTTTAAATATTATTGTCCCCACCAATGCCAAGGACAAGGAGTCCATATCTGTTTTCTTTCTACTCTATTGGAGTTATATATGTACATATCAACGATAAAATGCTCTTTATCAAAATTAAAATAGTGAAATGTTTACATTGATAGATGTAATTTTTTTTTCCAGCAAAGTTAATTTATTCAGAATAAAAATTTTCAAGATACAAAGTTTCCATCAGCCATACAGGAGGATTACAACAATCAGAATAAAAATCGATATCATTACAACCCACTTTAGCTAGTAAATGGGCAACTTCGTTGTTTGTTCGATGAATAAACGAAAACCTAACTTCATCAAAACTATTGTAGAAGAGCTTTATGTCATGTAGTAGGCCATGAATGACAACGTCTTGTATAGTTCTGTTAATGCAATCAATGAGCAATTTGCAGTCACCCTCAAACCAAACCTTGTTGAAACCCTTATTAGCAGTCTGTTGCATCGCAAAGAATAAAGCTTGTGCTTCGCCCTCTAACGAATTAGTGGCACTCCTCAAAGTAATGGAACCCCAATAAGTGGCAACTCCAAGATGATTGCGAACCATCCAACCTCCGATCGTTTTCTTTGTATCTGCTCTATAACTAACATCAAAGTTACATTTCACAAATGGATATGCAGGTCGTATCCAATTGGGATTAATTGATTGCTCTATACGAACTGTATGAGGTGATTCCGAGGGAAAAGACTGTATCCATTCAGAGACATCTGCCTTAGATTATGAAACTGTTTGATTATGGTCACTCATAACATTTTGAAAAATGAATTTATTACGATCTTTCCATATATTCCAACAGAGCCAAAAGGGGAGAAGATTATGTTCCTTGGAAACAGAGTGATCATCATAGATATGTAATAAAGAGGAGATATTTGATTCATAATCTGTGGGATGGAAAGTTGAAAGGAAGGGTAGATCAGCCAAATCCCAAACCAACCGTGCTGCAGGACATGTGAATAGAGTATGATTGATTGTTTCATCTGATCCTTGGCAACGCTGGCAACGTTTACTAATGTTAATACCCCGAGTAGCCAGTCTAGTTGCAGTACCTAAAGATTTTGATAAGACATTCCAGAGGAAATGCTTTATCTTTGGTAAAACTTTTAGGTTCCAAATTTTGTTTTTCAGCTCGATGGATCCATGAGGAATAGGAGGACCAGGTATCAGATTCGTAGGATCATGTGTAGCAAGCCAATAGCCGGACCTAACAGAGTATTCTCCAGAGGTATTATAATGCCAAATTATTTTATCTTGTGAGTCAAATTGCTGTACGTAAATTTCTGTTAAACTCTCATAATCATTCGGTGACATCATGCTATGAATTGCAGGTATATTCCAGGATTTAACGGAACCAGAATCATCAATAAATAGTGATAGTATTCCGTTATACTGAGGATCGATTGAACGAACAGGGCGTGGTGGATGATATGCTATAACATTATCAACATTGACTTGTATTGTCGACCCATTACCAACTATTACCCGGATCCCTTTCTTTAACAAACTTAAACCAGTAAGAACGGAAGACCAACCATAAGATTGTGACTTTTTAGGTGTTGCATCAAGGATTGAATTATCTGGAAAATATCTTGCCTTCATCACTTTAACAAATAAACTGTTCGGACATTTTAATATTCACCATGCTTGTTTTGCTAATAGAGCATCATTAAATTTCTCTAAGTCTCGGAAACCAAGACCACCTTCTTTCTTAGAGTATTGAAGTCTTTTCCAAGCAATCCATGAAATACCTCTTGATGATGCTGATTTCTTCCACCAAAAATTCATCAATAAAGATCCAAGTTCAGAGATATGTCCAAGTGGTAGTTTGAAGCAGGACATAGCATAGACCGGCATCGCAACTGCCACAGATTTGATCAAAACTTCTTTTCCTGCAGGTGAAAGGAACTTGCCACGCCAATTAGATGTGCGCTGTCGTACTCTTTCCACTATATACTCAAACATTTATTTTTTCCTTCTGCCAAATTGTTCTGTACTCAAACATTTATTTTTTCCTTCTGCCAAATTGTTCTGGGAGTCCAAGATACTTCCCACCTCCTCCTTGATAGATGTAATATGAATAGTAGAAAGCAAAACAGAGAATCAGAATTAAGAGATAAATATACAGAACTTAACTTCGATTTAGTTACCTATACATGTTTATCTCTGAACCTGATCTTCAAAAGATTTATACAGATAAATAAAAGGCTTGTATTTCAATTTGCTAGTATTAACACTTGATTTGCTAATTTGACTACTATACATAGAAAGTACTCACTTAGTCACTTAAGCTAAAACACTACCCTCTAATTTAAAACTTAGGTCGAATATTTCAGTTCATTTTTATATCAAAATGGTGGTAAAATTTTGTTCATCTTCTATATATATGTTCTAAAAATTATATGATATCCTTCTAATAATTTGAGAAAAGCAAGATAAGATAAAAAATCTCAGTGAGGAACAAAAACTCTGTACATATCCTCTCTTTTTTTTTTTTTTTTTTTTAACATCATCAAACCGGTCGCCGGAAAATTAATATCCATTACGACTTTGATGATGCAATATATTTGTCGTACGGATGATGCATTATATGAAGAAGGAAGAAAGAGGCTGATTATTTTTTTTGATATTACTGTCATCTACAATGTTCTCATCACTCGTACATTTGTTTTTATTGTTCAAAATTCAAAGGTTGCACAAGTTTCAATCCACAAACACACACTCATAATAAATATTTCCGCTATAGAGAAAGGAGACTTTTTGATATATAAACTGATAAAGTTAGTTGATACACAGAGTAGTAAATGAGATACACACTAAGATAGTCACGAAAACATCAAATGTGAAACAAAAAGACAAACAAAAAAAAAACCTTAGACAGAAGAAGAAGAAGAAAGAAGCTTATCACATTCTAAAAGAAAACACGTAATTCAGACACCCC
>NC_025685.1:22688185-22706796 GCF_000633955.1 Camelina sativa
ATCCCCCCTCCCCCAGAAAAAAAATATTACTATTAAAGTTGATAATAATAAATCAAGTTGAAGCCTATCCAACTCAGTTCTCTAGGTTAGATATAATCTGGGTATAATATGTTTCTTCACTGATTAGTAATCTCTCTGGGCAGAGTACCACTAGTCACACTCCTACTATTTTGGATCTTTCTGTCTTCTCTTTGTTTTTGGTCGTGACTATATATGAATATACATATAAACCAGAAGAAGCAGAAGATAAACTGTCTCTTTTTTTTTTTTTTTGAAGAATAGAATAGATAGAACTACTACTTTAGCTAGTAGCAGCTTCAACAAAGATAGAGAGAGATGCATCATTTCGTCCCAGACTTCGATACAGATGACGATTATGTCAATTCCTCATCTTTGAATCTTCCTAGAAAATCCATTACTACTACTACTACTATGTAAGTTCTTCTTCTTGTTTTACTAATAAATATTCAAGATCTGAGTTTTTTTTTTGTTGTTGTTGTTGTTGTTGTTGTAATTACTACTACTATAGTGTATAGTAGAGAGAGTATTTGTTTGATGATGATAACAACACGCACTCACTGTATAGGGGTGGTGATGATGATAATGATCATCTTATGGAGCTTTTATGGCACAACGGTCAAGTTGTTGTTCATAACCAGAGACTTCATCACCATAACAATAACAAGAAACCTTCTTCTTCTCCACCCAAGATGCTTCTTCAACCTCCTCCTTCTCCTATGCAGCAGCAACCGTCAGATCAGAATCTTTTTATCCATGAAGACGAAATGACCTCATGGCTTCATTATCCTCTCCGTGACGATACCGACGACTTCTGCTCAGATCTTCTCTTCTCTTCAGCCGCGCCCGGTGCTCCGTGTGTGGCGGCGACGACGGCGGAGAGACAGATGACTAGTCTAGCGGTTACGACACCGAGACCGCCGGTGGTGGAGAGACAGATGACGAGTCAAGCGGTTACGGCACCAAGATCGCCGGTGGTGGAGAGACAGATGACGAGTCAAGCGGTTACGGCGCCGAACCCGTCGTTGCCGAGGCCGCCGGTGAGGAATTTTATGAATTTTTCGAGGCTGAGAGGCGATTTTACCAACGGTAGAGGTGAATCTGGACAACCGTCGGTTTCCAAGGCGGTTGTGAGGGAATCGACGCAGGTGAATACTAGCGCTGCAGCCGCGAAACCGTCGGCGGCGGTGGCGGGTGATTCTGGTTTATTGCGGAGGACGGATGGTACTGAAAAATGCTCCGCCGTGGCTGGAGGCGGACTTGATCGGAAGGGAAAAGCAGTGGCGACGACGACGATTGCGATTCCTCCTGATATATCTACTTCTATAATGTCGAAGAGCGAAATCGAACCAGAGAAGACGATCGTGGATGAGAGGAAACGAAAAGAGAGAGAAGCCATTGACGAGACTGAGTGTCGCAACGATAACGAGGTGAGTCGAAGATACCGAGTTTAACTATCCTGCGCAGATAGGATTCGGTGCAATTTTAGTCTGGCTCTATATATTTCGGCGCATTTTTAAAAAATTGGTTGAACTTCTTTTGGTGGAGGTGCAGGAAACTAAACAAGGACGTGGATCAACCAAGAGATCCCGTGCTGCTGAAGTTCACAATCTCTCTGAAAGGGTCAGTTGTTTTTTTCTTCATTAGTTTCACATAAGATCGAATCTGAGGACTTTGGTGTAACAGAAACGAAGAGATAGGATCAACGAGAGGATGAAAGCTCTCCAAGAACTCATTCCTCGCTGCAACAAGGTCTTTTTACTAATCTTCTCACTTTCTCTTCTTCAAGTTATCTTAAACATTGATTAATATGTTGCTGATTCAAAGACGACCCTTGTTTGATTCTCTCAGTCAGACAAAGCTTCCATGCTGGATGAAGCTATTGAGTACATGAAATCTCTACAGCTTCAGATACAGGTCTTTCTCTTTACCTCTATCAAAATTTTAGGAACCAATAGATACTCATGAAGCCTTATTAAGTCTTTTTAAATAGTCCATGAAAATTTAAATTCATACCTTCCCATGGAAACTCCAGTTTTTGACTGAGATTAATGCAGATGATGTCAATGGGATGTGGTATGATGCCAATGATGTATCCGGGTATGCAACAATACATGGCCATGGGGATGGGTATGAACCAGCCTCTTCCTCCTCCTTCCTTCATGCCTTTTCCCAATATGTTGCCTTCTCAAAGACCTTTGCCTACACAGACCCAACCTATAGGAGGAGGCTCTGTATTCACAGCACCCCAGTACCCTGTTCATCCTTCTGACCCATCAAGACTATATGTTCAGAACCAGCAATGTGATCCAACAACATTGAGCCAGCCTCCTCAGTATCCTGGTTTCATGGATCCATATCAGCAGTTCCGCGGTGTCCACCCGAGTCAACCACCTCCGTTTCAGGTACTTTACCTCCCATCATCTGGTTCCAAAAATGACAATTGCTCTCCTCTGCTCACAAAAAAATCACAAGGTCTTATCTTTATTCGTGTAGAATCAAGCAACATCGTACCCAAGTTCAAGCAGGGTAAGCAGTAGCAAGGAATCTGTGGATCAGGGAAACCACACAAAAGGTTAAAAGCTTGGAGCAGCCAGCCAGAGTATCTTTTTTGACAAGCAAACACACAATTTTGAGAATTTGACAGAGAGAGACCTAACATGTAAATCGCCATCTAAGATAACGTATCTCCCCTGTTCTTTTTGTTGTTGTTCTCTCTTTCCGAGTTGTAAACTTAGAGAGCTGTACATGTCAAGATCCAGTAATATAGGAATCAATACATAGAAGGTGCAGAGGCTTTAGTGAAGAGAACAGATGGAACATTAGGTTCATATATACAAACCCGAACATTATTCTTTCTTGTCTTCTATAAGTTTTGACTACAGTTAAACAAGTCGTCACATGCTACTTCTGAATTCTGAGAGTAAGCTTAGCTCGGTGAATATGCACAAACATCCCAGTCCTATGGACTCACAGACAAATCCAGCAACAAACATTTATTCTTTTGTCTTTCCTCTTCGCCTAAAGTATGAGCCATGAGGAAGAAGTTTGCATTTTGATGAAAAGAAGAGCTCACGAGTAAAAGGGTCAGAAGAGCTATCGACAATGAACACTAGTTTTTGAAGAGTATACATATATATATACTTCTTCTCAGTTCTCTAATAAATGGCCTAACTATTAATTTCTCTATTAAAATTGATTTCAATCATGAAAATATTCATTAGTTTGACACTTGGACTTGAGAGACACATGCATATAAACCATATCATTCCTAAATTCGTAAAATGAAGAGGATATAAATTAACGTTATTTCGACAACATCCTTTTTATTCTTTTCTTAACACACACAAAAAGAAAAAAACAGAAGATATACTTAAAAGATTTATTAGCTAACACCTAAAATCCTCCTGGCCCTCCAAAGTAGATAGCAGTAGACCAATATTCACCAACCCCTGATTTTGTTTCGACTTTATAACAAGTTGGACTGTTTGCGAACAATATTAAATCTGAAGCTCGTGGACTGTTTGCGAATATTGCAATATTTGAAGCGGGTGGACTCGTATTCTTTTCTGAAACATGATCAATCACTTTAAGACCATTCACAAAAGCTGCTTTTCTGTAACCCTCTTGTGGGAAATGTCCACTTCCCATGATTGGGCTTATCCTTTGTCTCACTGCACTAAATACTCGACTTGCTCCATTAGCTATACCTTCACCATTGAACAATGATCTTGGCCAATACCCAATTGGGTTTCCCTTTAGCAAAAACCACCAATTTCCTGTAATATGATCCTGCTTAAACCAAAAGCCGATTAAGATTATAGTTTGGTTTTGTTTATTTATTTGTTGTTTTTTATGGAAATTCTAACCAAATGAAAAAATTGTAGTTCTTTTGGTTTTGGTTCAATTTAATGCAATTTTGGTCATGAAACTAAATTTTAAACCAAAATTCATGAATTTTTTTGTTCATTCTCTGTTTGATTACACTAAACTAATTAATTTTGGTTTGGTTCTTTAAAAAAAGCACTCATCAATCTATAAACAAATTTTGTTTCGGTTTGGTTTAACTATTCCAGTATGGATTGGTCAATATTTTGTTGTCAGACTATGCCAAACTGTTATGTAACTTCAACTTTTCCGTATGTGAGAAATTTGAGAAAATTGGTGTTATATACCTGAAAAATGATGACTTGTAGGATATATTGTTCACCATCATAAGTGGAAACTGGTTTGGCAAGAGTTCCAAGTCCAAATTTGCTACTCACTTGTACAAACCCAGGGCATACGGTATTGTAGCAACCTGTCTTGTTATCCCCATCTGCCTGTTTCCAATCATAAATTAAGACTGATGATTAACGACCGGTGTAGCTGGGTCATGTAATGAAATGCCAAACTTTAACTATGTTTGAAGAACTTACGGTCCAGTATGTAAACAAGCCACTATGATTCTGTTCAGTTTTGGGGACACCTGTGGGATATATATATATATATTTTTTGCAATTTTATAGTTAAAAAAAAAAAAATTGTTACGAATTTCGAAGTCAATTGGTTTTGGACTTACCATCCATCCAGCTGAAATGCTCTGTAAGCGGTCTCTAAGGCCGTTCTGGATAGATATACTTGCAAGACTAAATTGATCAGGTTTGACAGGCGGATCCCATATATTAATGTTTCCCATTCCTCCATGATTTTCTTTATAATACTCAGCTATCGCAAACGAAGATAATTAAAAGAAGAAAAAAAACAAATATTCTAAGTAACATGTTAGGATGTTAGGGTCTCAACTTCTGGAGACTCTCAACAAGCAGTCAAGGATCCTCAATGTGGAAACAGCTACTTAAGCTGAGAAACATTGCAAAAGCATTCCTCTCATGCAAAGTTGGCAATGGAAAGCATTGCTCTTTCTGGTATGACAACTGGACCCCCTTTGGTGATTTTTACTATCATTCTTAGGTCCAGGAGAACACCAAAGACTAGGCCTCCCGCTACATTCCACAGTTGCAAGTGCACACAATGGTGATGGTTGGATATTCAGAGGTGCGAGAAGTGATAGGATGGAACTCCTCTTAACCCATCTCGTGGAAGTTGAGCTAAATGAAAACATCAATGATGTTTACTTGTGGACTACCGCGACATCCGAGCCTCGTGATCGCTTTAGCTTCACTGAAACTTGGAACACTTATAGGCCACCCGCTCAGGAAGTAAACTGGCATAAGCAAGTGTGGTTTAAAGGATCTATCCCCAAACAAGCTTTCATCATGTGGCTATGTTGCCTTGATAGGATGCCCACCTTATCAAGACTAAGAAACTGGGGTATTCTAGAAGATGATACCTGCCCCCTATGTGAAATCTACTTTGAGACAAGGGATCATTTGTTCCTCAGATGCCCTTACACATACGACCTCTGGAGATGGAGCCTCAACAAGTTAAAGCTCCCATTCACCGGCTTCTTTACCTGGGACAGGTTCCTTTCCTGGCTACAGTCTTCTACAAGTGACGAATCGATGGCCACCTTAAAGCTAATTGTGGCTCAGTCTGTAATCTACACACTATGGCACGAAAGGAATGCTCGGATCTATACCAGCCACCGCACACCAGTGGAAGGTCAGTTCTCCCACCTGGATAGGCGAATCCGCAACACCTGCCTCGCTCTTGAAAGATCAAAAAAACTCCAAGGCTTGCTAGCTCTCTGGTTCAGCGGACTCTATCCCTAGTATATGGTATTTCTTTTTTTCTTCTCTCTTTGTTCTTGTCCCGAGTATGTTCAGCTCGGCTCCTGCTATCGTTGTTGTGGCACCCTATATCTAAATTAACCCTATGTAACCGTTGGAATATATAAAAATCAGAAATTCTATTAAAAAAAAAATGTTAGGGTCTCAACTCTGAGAACAAATAGTGTTTCTTACATGACGACCGGTATGACCGGTTTCTCACCTAAGAGTTTCAAAAGATGAATTTGTATAAGATCTTCAAGTGTAGTTCTTTTAATAATCACTGTCCCAAGTGGACAACGTATGTTGTCGTCTTCTTGTCGAAAAGGCAGGGAACTTGACTTTTCAGAAGTGTTGTTATCTCTTGTCCATTTAGGTATAGATGTAGGCTTCAACTACAAGTGATATGTAAATCCATGCATTAGGAAGAAAAAAAAATCTTGAATAGCTTCTACTTGTATGATAAAACCTGAATAGAATGGTTTTTGAGCAAAGGATGATCAAAGGCTAGCTGCTTTTGAATGTCTATGCAGTCCAATACGTAACCATGTTTCGTCTGTCAAAAGACAAGGTAAAAAACTAGAATGAATTATTCAAATGTTATCCAAAAGTTGGTTTATTACTCATTATTAAACTCTGAAAATTACTCAAATGTTTAGTGCTCTGGGTGTAATTACAATTTACTCTTTGGATTTGGTTTTTCGATTTTGAGTGATAAATATATAAAAAAAATACACATCAGCAAGTTAAAATATACATCATTTTCGATTTTCCACGTCACTAAACAGTTTTTTTTTTCAGAATGGACAATTGTTTTTTCTTGTTTAGGTCAAAAGAGGAAAACAAACAGTTTCTTTGTTCATAGCCCAAAAAAAAAAAAGACACCTCTCTCTCGTCGTCTCTCGTCCTCTCTCGTCCTCTCTCGTTGATTTTGTTGTCATTGTTCTTGAATGACTAAATGTTTCTTTTAACTTTCTTCTTCGAATGTTTCGATCCGAAGGTACGTTTTTTCTCCTAAAAATCGTCAAAGTTGGATGCTTTTTGATGTTTAATCTACTGGGTATTGCTTCAAATCTCAATCGCCTTTGGAAAGAGAAAAAAAAAAAGTTGAACAGATTTGGCGTAGATCTTTTATTTATCGATACGTTATATCAATAGAAATGTATATCTTAATTTTGGTATTATCGATCTTAAATCTGCTCTAAAAAGATTGTTTTTCTTTTGTGGGGTCTGATTCTGCAATAAATTTGGTATTTTAGATTCGATTGATACTCTCTCTTTCTCTCTCTGCCCCAATTTTGAGTTTTTGATTCGTAACGT
Organism: Camelina sativa; assembly: GCF_000633955.1. Lineage (NCBI taxonomy): Eukaryota > Viridiplantae > Streptophyta > Magnoliopsida > Brassicales > Brassicaceae > Camelina > Camelina sativa. The sequence goes on from NC_025685.1 coordinate 22,695,235, forward strand.
TTTGAAAACAGATGAGTGAAGAAGGGAACGAAGACCAGAAGCTGCAACGACCTGCTTCTCGTCTTAACGAGAGGATTCTCTCATCCTTGTCAAGACGTTCTGTAGCTGCACATCCATGTCATGATCTTGAGATTGGTAAACAAAATCATATCTAATTCAGTTTTTTTTGCATGCTTTTTGTGTTTTGTATTTTGGGACTAATTCATAATTTATATGTAGGACCTGGAGCTCCACAGATTTTCAACGTGGTAAGTTTCTTTTACTGTTTTGAGAATCTTGTTATGTGATGGATTCTTGAATTATTTTGTCTTTGGATGATGATGATGATGATTAGGTTGTAGAGATCACAAAAGGAAGCAAGGTCAAATATGAACTTGACAAAAAGATAGGACTCGTCAAGGTTTGGTTATATATCAAGATCAATCGTTATTTTCATATATTATAATGGTTTTCTTACCGCAAAGCCAATAATATATTTGCATTATCTCTCATTCAAGTTGATCGTATTCTGTACTCATCAAGTCAAATATTGGATTAATGCCTATGATTGATCAAGTATTTCTCGTTTACTCTCTAATACTATACAATTCTTGGTCTGAACTTGTAAACTATTCAACCCTAATGCCTTTTACTCACAAATTTGATTGAGAAAGGTTTTAAAGTGAGACACTTTTGATGCTTGTTGCTTAAAGTTTTGATTTTTATTGTCAATTGGTGATACAGGAAGTGCATTTATTCTTTATCAATTGGGTTTTTGGAGAAGCAATATGAGATGTGTGATTGGATTGATTTTATTTAAACTAGTTGTATTATTCTCTTTTGTGAGCTTCGTGTCGTTTCATATTCTCAGTTAGTCTTTGCTGAACTTGTCGAATTGAGGATACTGGGGAGATTCTTGATGTGGACAGAACACTTTTGATTCACAGATTCTTGCAAACTCTTCAACCTTAATGCTTTTTTCACAGTTTTGGTTGAATAGTGATGACGAAGGGTTTTAAAGTGAGACACCTTTGGTTCTTGTTGCTTCAAGTTTTCATTTATATTGTCAATTGCGTTTTTGGGGAAGTAATATGAGCTGTGATTGAATTGAATAGCTCGATAAAGCTAGATTTTTTTAGACTGAGGATAGGTTTCTTGATTATTCCTAACAATGACATTAGCTATACATTTGGAGTCTAAATGTTGTTTTGAGGTTTTGGAATTTGCAAATATCTATTAATTAGTTTTTGGTTTGCTTATTACTGTTTGCTTTTGTTTTGCAGGTTATCTTATTCTTAGGTGGATGATTTGTGAAACTTTTCTAGGAGATAATTGTTTACGTTTTATTTAAAAATGACAGCTTCAAGCGGCTCTGGTTTGGAAGGTGAGAAACATGACCTCAGTTCTGGTGATCACTTGAGATCCTCCATTCTTATGTTGATATATGTTTTCTTTGTATTTACTGATTTTGGAAGTTTTATCTAGTTTCCATTTCTCTGTTTCCCTTTCTTTGAGTGTTTTACTTTTACGTTTTAAGTATAAATAAGGATGAGTTTGATTTGTCTATTTTTAAAGTTATGGCTGATTTACGGTTAAGTTACGGCTGAGTGATGAATTACGGAGTTATGAGATATTAGTACGTATTCTTCTTTCTTTCTTGGGTCTTTCGTTCTGTCAGATTCCTAATAAATTATCTAATTAAAACGTCTCTCGATATCACAAAAAATGTTGTTGGGGAATCGCAAAAAATCACTAATTCTGTGCCTGTTCAGATCCACACATAATAAATAAATAAAGTTAGCTTTTCTCACAATATATTATTCAAATTAATTAAAAATTTTGTAATATTTGTAAATATTTGTAAACGGCTGACTTATGAAATATTTGTAAATTAGATCTATTATAAATCAAAATTAAAATATAGAATGAAAAATGAATATTACAATCATTATAAGCAATAAAAAGTAATAATTATAGACAAAGATTGATTTTTACACAGTCTAATCAAAATGTGTAAAACATTCGAAATATGACATTTAGGGGTTAGGGTTAGGGTTTGAGGTTTATGGTTCATATTTCCAACATTATGAGTTTTAATATAACAGTTTGGTTTTGGTTATATTTTGTTTGGTTTAAGGTGGTAATTTGGATACACTAATATGATAACCATTTGAAATTTAAAAAAATTTTGAAATTACTTTTTGGTTATTTCCGGTTATGGGTCGGTTAGATGAATATATAACCATAAATAACCCAAATGTTATCCAAATTAGATAGATTTACTTAATATAACCGATAATTAACCGAATATAACCGTAATTAACCGAAAATAATGGAAAAATAGTTTTCGGTTTGGTCGGTTATTTCGTCATTCTAATTTGAGGGTTGGCTGAGTTATGGTAAAGTTATGGCTGAGTTATCGTTTAGGGTCTTCTCAATAATATGAAAACGTATTCTTCTTTCTTTCCTGGGTCTTTTGTTCTGTCAGATTCCTAATAATTATTAAAACGTCTCTCGATGTCACAAAATGTGTTGTTAGGGAAGCGCGAAAAATCACTAATTTTGTGCCTGCTCAAATCCACACGCATAATAAATTCATAAAGTGAGCTTTTTATCACAAGATATTATTGCAAATAATTAAATAATTATTATTCGAATTTAGAATTTTATTTTTCTAAAATTTCTCCAACAATTAAATATTAAAATTATTATAAATCAAAATTTTAATTTAGAATGAAAATATGTCTATTATTAGGTTAACTGATGGTTTCCCGCCAAAATATCGCTTTACAGCTTAGTTATAATCATTACGGGTAAACGAAAGGTCATGTGACGGCTGAGTTAGAGTGAGTTATGGCTGAGTTATCACAAGTAACAATCTGAAAGTAAATGGATTATATATATGACTTTACTGCTGAGTTATAATATTTACGGGAAAACGAAAGGTCATGTGACGGCTGAGTTATAGTGAGTTATGGCTGAGTTATCACAAGAAACAATTTGAAAGTAAATGAATGATATATATGACTTGACGACTGAGTTATAATATTTACAGGAAAACGAAAGGTCTCCTCGATTCATGTTACGGCTGAGTTATTGAGTTTTATGGCTGAGTTATCACGAGAAACAATATGAAAGTAAATGGCTGATATATATGACTTTACGGCTGAGTTATAATATTTACGGGAAGACGAAAGGTCTCGTCGACTCCACTAGTTTCTGTAGACTCTTTCGCCGAAAACTCTACACAGAGACGTAGCTGATCGGTTTTCCATAGCCCCAAAAAACATTGCAACTGTCGATCATTGGAGACAAAAACTGGTGGAGTATCATGCGCCATTAGTTTCAGTACCTTGTTCGAGAACATGTAGCTCAGCTTTAGCTCATGGCTAAACGCGTCCAATCCGTAGTCTTCAAGAACAAGCTTCACAAGTTTGTCGTGTGTTGTGCCTCCATTTATTTGCACAACTATACAACCTCTATCATCGGTGTTAAATACATATCTCTGTGTCTTTACCCAATTACCGGAAACAACTAGAACCGGAACTGAATCCATGAAAGAAAAATGAAGAACAAGGTGAAGAAGAAGTAGAAGAACAAGGTGAAGAACAATGTGAAGAAGAAGTAGAAAGAACTAGGTGAAGAACAATGTGAAGAAGAAGTAGAAAGAACTAGGTGAAGAAGAAAAGTGAAGAAGAAGTATAAGAACAAGAGTCGAACGAAATTTCGTATTTTTGGAGAAAAAAAAGATGACATGGAATGCTGACATAGATGTTGCGTCCGACGTGGCAAGTCAGCCATCAAACAATTAATAACTCAGCCTATATAAAACTCAGCCACAAAATGAAAAATATTACAGTAATTAAAAAAACATTACAGTAATTAAAAAGCAAAAAAATTGCTGCCAAATTCAGCCGTATCGTTTAATAAGTCAGCCGTATCGTTTAATAAGTCAGCCGTAACTGAATAACATTCTAGTAATTAATTTTTTGTTAATAAGTCAACCGTCAAATGGTTGAGTTGTATGATAAGTCAGCCTATCACGACTGAGTTGTACGATAAGTCAGCCTATTACGGTTGAGTTGTACGATAACTCAACCGTAACAGTTGCTCATAAGTCAGCCGTGTCGCAGTGATAACTCAGCCAAACTTTTGACAACTCAACCATCGGGTGAAAACTCAGCCGTAAGGACGGTTGAGTTATAGCATAACTCAACCAGATTTTAATAAGTCAGCCGTAAGGACGATTGAGTTATGAGTTATAGCATAACTCAACCGGATTTTAATAAGTCAACCGTAAGGACGGTTGAGTTATAGCATAACTCAATCAGATTTTAATAAGTCAACCGTAATGCTTGGTTGAGTTATGCTATAACTCAACCGTCCTCTCTTACTCAAATGTTTTTTTCCATAACTCATCCGCAACATTTATCTGTAACGCGTTACGGCTGAATTAAGGTTACACGTCAGCGATTTCTGACGTGGCAATGGCATTTTTGTAATAATGTTTTTTTCGGTAACATAAAACAAAGGCACGCTGGGTATTTTGAAAATATCCAAAATATTTTAATAATAAAATCTTATTTTGGATTCTGGTAATATTACCTAATTTGGATAACATTTGAGTAAATCACCCAAAAAACTATTGATGTAATCCGAAGAAAGAAAAAAAATGCAACTTAAATTGCTGCGTGGATTAGTAAAAAGACACGGTCAGTCCAATTATTACTGAGACTCAAAGTGAGTTTAATTTTTTTTTTTTTGCACATCCTAAAAAGTTGCTTATAAACAATGGTTATATTTTTCTTAACGTTTAACAATCTCTTTCTTTCGTATTAATTATATAAAAAGACAGATTTCTTTCTTTAATCGTTAAACAAAAAAAAAATCTTTCGTTTCTATCTTTTTTTTTTTTTTTGAAAAAAACGTTGTTACATCTAGTGCAGCAGGATTTTAAAAAAGTGTCGAAAGAAAACTATAACTTTAATTTACAACAGATCAAAGTAGGACAGGGTCTTCTCAACGTGATGCTAACCATCTCTCCATACAGCCAGTTAACTTTCCCGTGGCTTGGAGTGATAATAGTCTGTTGCGGACTTGGCGATCTAGACGTTGAACAAGCATAGTGGGCTGTACCTGAGCTTCCCCATGTCTACCTTTGTTCCTCTCCGCCCAAATTGAGTGGAGCGAGGCTTGGAATGCATAACGGAGCAGGAAGAGGATAGATTTCCCCAACGAGGTGTCAAGGAGATCCATGTTGGTGTTCCAGTATGTGGAAAAGTGATTATCGAGCAGCTTGGAGACGAGACCTGTCCACACCTCTGTCGAGTAGGGACAAGTGAAAAACAGATGGTTTCTAGATTCTTGTGTGGCTTTGCATAAGGGACAAGAGACATCAATGCGAGTGTTCCCGTGCTGCATACGGTCCCCGGTAGTGAGGTGGTTCAGTGTGGCAACCCATACCATAAAGGAGTATTTTGGGGTGGCCTGGGAGAACCACACACCATTTACCCATGATTTCCGCTGACCAGGAGTCCTAGTGTGTTCCCAGGTGTCTTTGGTGTTAAATTTGGTCTTAAAAGTGTCCCCTCTCCCTTTCCACAGTACGACGTCCTCTGCTTCTACATGTCCTCTGTTTCGAATGGTCACGAGAGAATTTTCCATCTGATTCAAATGATCCACTCGATGGTGTTGTTGTCGATGAGTGAGAGCTTCTGCAACAGTGGCATGGAAGCAAATGCCCATGTCAATGGTGCCCCTTTGTCCTGCTATTGTGATCAGACATCCCAGCGGCGACCAATTATCATGCCAGAAAGACGTTCCCTCCCTAATTTTTACGTCGTATCGAACAAAATCCGCAGCTAATGGGCGATATTTGAGAATTTTGCGCCACATCCAAGATCCTGATGTAGTGTTAGCTTTGATTGACCAGAAAGAACCTTGCTTAAATAGATAAGTGCGTAGCCAAGTAACCCATAGGGAGGATGAGGTTAATATGCTCCATATGAGCTTTAGCCAGCTCACTTTGTTTGATTCCTTCAAAGACCGTATCCCCAGGCCATCCTCGTCTTTTGGTTGTCATACATCCTGCCATGAGACCTTTGCTTTTTTAGTGTTTAGAGCAGGTCCAGACCACAAAAAAGCTGAATTCATGCTATCTAGCTCCTTGATACAGGCCATTGGTAATCTAAAAGCTGACATCCAAAAGTTGGTAAGACTGTGGATGACTGAATTGATGAGTTGGAGTCGTCCTGCAAATGATAGATATCGTCCAGTCCAACTACTAAACTTGGCACGAATATGTTCAAGAAGAGGAGAGCAATCCGCCATAGTCATACGCTTAGTGAGGAGCGGGAGACCGAGATAGCGGACAGGTAGAGTGCCTGATTCGAAGGGGAAGGAGTTGAGAATCATTTCCTGATCACCTGCTGTGACCCCGGCCATGTAGAGAGTAGATTTCTCCAGGCTAATGTTCAATCCAGAGCTCGCTGCAAATTCGTCAAAAACTTGGAGAATACCCTCAATTGATGCTCTAGTCCCATCAGTGAAGACTAATAGGTCATCAGCAAAACACAAATGTGTGAGTCTGATGTTCTTACAACGCGGGTGGTAACCTACTAGCCTCTCATTTGCTGCTCTATCCAACATTACAGACATCACTTGCATACAGATGACAAAAAGGTAGGGTGACAATGAACAGCCTTGACGGAGGCCTCTCTCACTGCGAAACAGACCAGACAATTCACCATTTACTTGGACCAAGAATGATGCGGTTGTGATACACAGTTCTATCCACTGAATAAACTGCGTTGGGAGCTGAAAAGTACGGAGGATAGAAAGTAAGAACGACCATTGAACCGAATCAAATGCTTTGGAGATGTCAATCTTGACAGCACTCCGAGGAGAAACTGTGTCTTTGTGATAGTCAGCAACAATCTCAGAGGCTAACAGAACATTTTCCATCAGAAGGCGGTCCTTGACAAAAGCAGATTGATTGGGGGATATGAAACTCGGGAGAAGCCTCTTAAGTCGATTAGCAAGCAGTTTTGATATCACCTTGTATGTCACGTTACAACAAGATATTGGTCTGTAATCCTTCATTTTCTTAACTTCTTTCTTCTTTGGTATAAGAGCTAAAATTGTTGTGTTGACACCCTTAGGTAAAAAACCAAAATGGAAAAAGGATTGAACAGAGGCAACAAAATCTACTTTGATGATGGACCATGTTTCCTTGAGGAACTCCACAGTGTACCCATCAGGTCCTGGGCTTTTATCCATTGGCATGGAGAATAATACATCTCTTATCTTTGTCTCAGTCACTTCCTTCACCAACTGAGTTTGTTCCAGAGTTGAACATCGATAGCTTAATAAGGCTGATAGCTCATGATCATCGATCGGTTGATAGTTGATTAATTTATGGCCAAGAAACTCACAAAAGAATCTCTCAGCCTCTAGTTTAATCGTCTCCTGTGTGTCCGCAATTACTCCTCCAGGACACTGGACCTCTTTGATTGCATTGCGAATCTCACGAGTTTTAGCTGCACGATGGAAGACTTTATTGTTGTCATCTCCAACTTTGAGCCAGTGTAGTTTGGATTTTTGCTTCAGGAACTTCTCCTCTAAAGTAGAGACAAAAAGCCAGCGGCTATAAGCTACAGATTCTGTCCGCATCGCCTGATCAGTTGGATTCTGTAGAGTCTCCAATTGACAAGTACACAGATGCAAAAAAGCCTCTTTCGCCTTCTTTTGCAAATCTCCAAGCCTATCTCTGCTTAACTGCTTCACTTTCAGTTTCAGAGCTTTGAGCTTCTTAGAAAACTTGTACATCGCGGAAGTGGAGTGATACAACGGTTCTGTACTGTCCCAATAATCCTTCACCATTGGCAAGAAGCTAGAATCCTCTACGAGATCATTTGAAAATTTAAACGGTCTTCGCAACTGTGGCTTGCCCCACTAATAGTGATATGACACCTCAAGTGATCAGAACAACCTCCCGCCTCAAAAACTCCATATGACTGTTGATACTTTGCTAGCCATACATCATTCACAAGAACCCGATCGAGTTTCTTACAAATGAGCCCGAAGTCCCGCTTATTACACCAAATGTATAGAGGACCATGGGTCTGCAAGTCACTAAATGAACAATGCTGCACTACCTCTTGAAAGTCTCGCATCCCCTGCGGGATAGTAGGTTGATGTTCATAAAGAAAATGCTCCTCCCCTTTTAAAATTTCATTAAAATCACCAAACACCATCCATGGTTTATTACGAAACAAAGGAGAGTCCTGGTGAAATTTTAAATCTTCCCATAGAACTTTTCTATCCTCCACACCATTTGTTGCGTAAACAAATGAGACAAAAAAAACTCCTCCAAAGCCCCTTCCGACAAAACTGAACAAGTAATCACTTGACCACTAGTGTAACAAGGAGTGAGGCGAACACTAAAATCCCACACAACCCATATCCGTCCTCTGCCATTACACGTATAATTTGTTAAAGAAGACCAATCAGGAAAAACATAACCAAGTATACTCGATGCTTTGCTCTCTTTTACCCGCGTCTCTAATAGACAGCCAAATTGAAATTTTCGATGCTTAACCCAATCTTGAACCACATAATGTTTAGTCGTTTTGTTGAAACCACGAACATTCCAGAAGAAGCTCGACATTATCTAACAGCGGAGGTGGGGGTCCGTCGTACTCTGGCCTTGTGAAACATATTTATGAGTGTCCTTTGAAGCTCGCGGAATGGATTCACGCAAAGGTAAAGTAGGCTTAACTCCACGTCCTTTTTTGCCAGCCACTAATGCCATAACATGTGCGGTAGCAGTGACAATATCTGTTGATTCTGCAGCTACTTGCTCAGAGGGGAGCACAATGTCCTTATCCGACGCGGGAGGAGCATCCTCAATATCATCTTCACCCTTTTCACTAAGAATCGAGTAGGAGTTTGATAACAGAGAAACCTCACCAAGTTGCAGTAGAGCTTTAGCTTTAGTCGGGCTATGCTTAGACTTGGTACCTGTTTTTTGTGGCGTGATCCACTCCTCTGCATCCGCTGTTGCAGCTGTACGATCAATGATAGTTTCCATATTCTTCCTGATCGGCTGGTCTGTAGATTCCTGAAGAGGAGAACCCACCACAGTATCCTTGGTCCTAGTGTCCATCCCCTGTTTGATAGGAGAGCCCACAATAGGATATTTAGGTGCATCAACCTTACTAGTTGCAAGGCAAGCAGCCTATAAATGTCCCCACTTGCCGCAATGAGTACACTGGGGCGGAGCCAAGGGTAAGAGTAGTTAACAACAACATCCAATTCCCCTTCCTCCTCACCCGCCAAGTGGAACTCCACAAGTAAATTCTTAGTAAGATCCGCTTCCACAAGAATTTGTGCTTCCACAAAACTCGAGCACGCCTCTGTTTTAGGATGTAGTCGTATAGGAGTTCCCACTGCACTAGAGAGGAAATGTAGTCCCTTATGAGTAAAAATTGTCGGGGGGACATTCTTAAGTACCACCCATAGCGAAATAGATTTCAATGCTGGTTGTGCCTCTTCTGCAAAAGGCGTCCATTTGGTAATGAGCATTCGTAGACCTCCTATATTCCACATAGCTCGGTTGAGAACTCTGTGCCGGATACTTTCATTACAGACTCGAAACTTGACAGTTGTATCATTAACCACCACAACATCAATAAGAGAAGATTTATCCCCCAATCTCCAGATCTTGTTCACAATCATGTGAATTTTTCCCACATGCGGAGCTTTTGCAGAAGAGGCACAACCAGCATTGAAATCTATTTCGCTATGGGTGGTACTTAAGAATGTCCCCCCGACAATTTTTACTCATAAGGGACTACATTTCCTCTCTAGTGCAGTGGGAACTCCTATACGACTACATCCTAAAACAGATTTGGTAATGAGCATTCGTAGACCTCCTATATTCCACATAGCTCGGTTGAGAACTCTGTGCCGGATACTTTCATTACAGACTCGAAACTTGACAGTTGTATCATTAACCACCACAACATCAATAAGAGAAGATTTGTCCCCCAATCTCCAGATCTTGTTCACAATCATGTGAATTTTTCCCACATGGGGAGCTTTTGCATTGATAAATTTGCCAACAAGGAAATCGTCCCATAACGGCTTCGCATCGACAAAGACCTCCCTTGGAACCACCACTCGTTGCTTCCCCTCCACTTCCGAAACCACAAAAGCTTGTTTAGTAAACGTATGTTTTTGCGCCGCCTTCAACCAGTGTTTTTGTTCACCAGAACCCAAACCTTAGTCCCTTGAGCCGCAATACCATCTGCCATTACACCAAGGTCTGTAGATTGAACCTGTATAGAACTTCCTTGATTCACCTCCACCAAAGGAGAGGTAGCCGAACCCATCCCCGTTGGACAGAACCCGGTAGATCCTGGCGGCGAATCCGCCGTTTGCATCAGACTTGGTAACCAAGCAAAAAACCCTAATCGCCTTTTCAATCGTCCTCCACCTCAGCAAAATCCTTTTTCCGTTCTCCTTCCTTTCGTTTCTATCTATCAAAAAACATTGAAAAGTTTAAGAAAATAAAGGCTAAATTTACTTTGAAACTTTTTAGTGCGGGTTTGTTGATATGGTTGAGTAGTTTCTCGAGCTCTTTAATCTCCTTATTTGATGGTATTGTTCTTCGACTCTCTGTAACAAGGATGAGAGTTACTGTAGAAAAAATCAGCAGAATAAGCTTAGTGCATGACCTCATGGAAAATCAAAACTCTTTTTTTACAAAAAAATAAATGATCGTTTATAGCAACCATATATATGGTGTCACATTGATATAATATTTAATAAATTAAAATTAGAAATCTGAAACAATTAATGAAATAAAAATAAAGATAAATAAGAAAATGAAAACCATTAATAAAGTATAATATAATCTGAAACCATTGAAACTAACAAAAGAACCTATAAACGGTTATTAAAAGACAAATGGTGGATGATGGACTTTTGAAATTGCAGGGGCATAAAACTGTAAAATTGTAACACAAATGGACGGCAACAAAATCAAGCAAATCCGTTTGACTTTGTCTAAAGAACACTCTCGCCATTGTCAAAGTACCATTGTCAAAGAAAGAACTTACAAAAGGGAAATTATATTGATAATTCTTCCATCTCGTGGCACACGAACCAAAGCTCCAAACATAATCTTTATGAAATCGATAGTTCGGTTCAGATTTTCGGGTTTGATTTTTTTCTTTCTCCTAGGCCTAATAATAGTATTTGAAAACATCCGTTTTATTCTTTCCTTAATACATGAAAACAGAGATGATCGATATATACTTAAATGTAAAATGATCTTAAAGATTTGTTAACTATTGTCATTTGTGCATCCTCCTGGTCCTCCAAAGAAGATAGCACTAGACCAATATTCACCAACCCCTGATATCGCTTGGACGTTGTAACAAGCTGGGCTGTTTGCAAATAATACTGAAGCTGAACCTGTAACAAGCTGGACTGTTTGCAAATAACACGATCGATCACTTTTAAGACCATACACATAAGCTGCTTTTTTAAAGCCCTCTTGTGCGAAATGCCCCCCCC